>NC_054865.1:3088931-3202771 GCF_018320785.1 Cheilinus undulatus
TGTTTCAATGGCGAGCTCCGTCCTGTTGAGTGTTTACTTTACAACGATCTTATAAAAAGTTAGAGTGTACTCAAGTGCATAAAATGACCAACAAACGGTGAATAATTTCATCTACATTTCGCATTGAACGGGTAAAGATAAGTTTAAACGTTTTTAAAAACCCTCAGTGGTTTCTGTTGTACCTAGCATGACTGCAGCAGGACACAGCACCGGTGAGTGTGCATAATAATTTCTCATCACTGATCTACACCCAGAAAGAAGAATTAGAGCGTTTTTAAACTCATGTTGTCTTTGACCACATTAGAGCCAGCAGTGCACGCCAAACAGTCTGACTTTAGAGAAGACCATACCGCGGTGCCAGAACTATGCCTGTGCCATGGTGCGCGAGTATCTGTGCGCCAGTCTATATGTGAGTGTTTGTCTTTTGCCAAACTGTCACAACATCATTAACAAGAGTTCTGTCATCACTTTTAAAGCGTGGCAGAGGTATTTTTAGGAATTTATCATTAATGTGCGCTTATCCTACAGCACCACTTTTATGATGGTAATCAAAGCAACACCGTAGCTAATTTTAATACCCCAGGATACAGTATTACTGTATTACCACCAGAGACTGTAGAAAGTATTGGACAAACCCTATGTGACGTCAGTCATCTACTTACAATAGGTAGACTCAAACAGCTCTTGAAGCCAGTTCGCGGAGGCTTCCATATTGAAATCGCGGTCTCAACCGAACTTTGGATCAACCTAACCAACTGCCCACCAAGCATGACTTCAGCTAGCTAGCTAGCATTCTGGTTGACAGAAACGGAGCCTAATCAAATGAGACGCGCCAATCACCGTGAAGTGAGGTTTATCCTAAATAAATCCAATCATGGTACAAAAAAATTCACCCGCCGTACAGTGAGAGCACAATAAGACACTAGCTAATGAGACACATTTGGTTTTTTGAACCAGGCTGTAAACCAGTTTATTTCTAGTGTAAAAACCAGCTGTTTAACAGGTGTCCAGACAGGACTTGCGGTGTTTCTGCAGCCAGCCTCAAGTGGGCACTTGTGGTATTACAATTTTTTGCACTTCCACATTGGCTTCATTTTTCAGGACTGGAGGTTGCCACTTGATTACCACCTATTTCTAGTGAACTGTCACAAAAACAGACTAAAGTGGTCAAAAATTTGGCCTCATTTCTCCAAAAATGATGCACACATTGTGATGTCTAATGCATGACATGCATCTTTTTGCCCAAGAACTGTTAATTTTGCACAAGAGTTCAATTTATTTTGATACCTCCTGAGATCTAGGATCCAGAGACTAGTTTTGTGTTTAAGGTTTTATCTTTTAAAAAAAATGAACGGTAGTACTGTATTCTAATTCAAGTTCACAGATTAAAGATCCAGAGAGCAGTTTGTTTTAACTGAGATATATCCCACAAAAAAGAGATTTTTTTGATATTTTAGAATGTTCTCCTCCCAAACACTTGATGTTTAACATTTTTTGCAATCCAAAAAGAAAATTCACAGGAAGGAATCAATAAGGGACTCGATAAAGAATCGAATGGATAAGAAGAATCGATAACAGCATTGATATCGATAAAATCTTATCAATTCCCATCACTACAATTTGCACAATGCAGTCAGACAAGTACCATTCTCCTGGCAACTGCCAAACCCAGACTTGTCCATCAGATTGCCAGATGGAGACGCACAGTTCGTCACTCCAGAGAACGCGTCTCCACTGCTCTAGAGTCCAGTGGTGGCCTGCTTTACACCACTGCATCCAACGCCTTGCATTGCACTTGGTGATGTATGGCTTGGATACAGTTGCTCGGCCATGGAAACCCATTCCATGAAGCTCTCTACGCACTTTTCTATTTGTTTGAATGTTTTTTTTACTGGATTTCAACGTATTTCACACACCCACATACACACATATATATATATATATATATATATATATATATATGTGTGTGTGTGTGTGGGTGTGTTTGTGTAAATACAAAATGCAGTGTCTAATGAGTATTTAATTTTTAAAGGACAGAAAAAAATCCAAACCTATCTGGCCCTGTGTGAAAAAGTAATTACCCCCCTGAACCTAATAACTGGTTGTTCCACCCTTGGCAGCAATAACTGGAATCAAGCGTTTGTGATAACTGGGGATGAGTCTTTCTCATCACTGTGGAGGAATTTTGGCCCACTTTTATTCACAGAATTGTATTAACTCAGCCATATCGGAGGGTTTTCCAGCATGAACTGCCTGTTTAAGGTCACACCACAGCATCTCAGTTGGATTTAAGTCCAGACATTGACTGGGCCACTCTAGAACCTAAATTTTGGTTTTCTTGAGCCATTCAGAGGTGGACTTGCTGGTATGTTTTGGGTCGTTGTCCTGCTGCATAACCCAAGAGTGCTTGAGCTTGAGGTCATGAACTGATGACCGGATCAAATGCTGTTTTATTTTTTAGTCCAGATGTACCCCTTACTGACTGTTTTGAAGAGGCATAAATAAAATGTTTTGATCTTCAACATGCTGCAAGGGGAAAGAGATTTGTTGTTATTTTAATCCAAATGCTTATTCAAATTGTCTTGAAAACAGTGCATGTAAGTGGTTACGCAAAAATAAATGATAGAAAATTCAGGTGATGCATGCTTTGCATGGATAGTCATGGTTACTATGGTTACTTCACATAGGGCCAGATAGGTTTGGATTTTTTTTCACCTTGATAAATGAATGCATAATTTGGAAACTGCATTTGGTATTTACTTGGGTTGTCTTTGTGAAATATTAAAGTTGGTTTGATGATCCGAAACATTTAAGTGTGATAAATACGCAAAAACATCAGGAATCAGACAGGGGGCAAACACTTTTTCACGGCACTGTGTATTGCTAAAACATTAGCAAAGTTATGACTGTTTGCATTTTAATTGCAGTGTTGCAAGACTTTTAAATGAAATCTGTTTCATTATAGTGGCATATGTTTTACTGCTGTTGAATTCAGTATTGTTTAATTGCACAGCAGTTTAATGAAATACTGTATTTCCTGGGGGTGTTTTTGTTGTCAAAGTGCTTGACAAATTGATTTTACTGTTAAGGTTAAGCCGGCCACACACTACAGGATTTTAAGCCCGATTTGGGACAAGATTTGCCTCCCCCAACGATCGTGGGGGCGTATATCGAGAGGAGCCTTGTCACAAATGACTGTTTGCCTGAAAAATCCTCACGTGTGGTGTTAACACGATTGTTTTACTTTTAAAAAACACGTCGTAGCCTACAAAATCCTGAATTACAAATATCAAACACGTCTGATATTTACGATTCTAGGTCGTAGTGCCTCTGTTACAGCATCCACAACAACCAATGACAGTGAGCAGATGGGGTAGTGTCACAGTCATACGTACTTTCACCACTCACAACCATAAATACAGCTTTAACTTAATTCCAGCCAGGATTTCATTCTGAGTTTTTCCCATGTTTTATGATTTTTGCTGCACCTGTAACAAATACCAGGGCAGCCTGTTGTGGAAGGACAGCAAGAGGGTTTCATCCGTGTTTGTTTGTTCTTTTTTACTGAAGTCACGTGATCACCGAGGTCGTAAGCAGGTCGGCAGGTGTGTGGTCTGCAGTGATCTGACAGTCTGGTTGAGTTGTCAAGTGTGTGCATTCAGAGGATTAAAGATGAAAAATCTTTTGAAATTGTCCTCATATCTGTGGTCTTTGACAGTTTTAAAATAGTTTCAGATTTAAAAATTGTGTAGTGTGTGGCTGGCCTTAATGAATTGCTAGTATTCACATTTTTTTAAAAACTGCGGTTTAGCAGTGAGTGGTTCGTTAACACTTAGGAATTGCATTTGAAATACAAATCTTAGTGATTGTACTTGTAGCCAAAAATAGAAGCAGTCTACAATCATTATTTAAATAATTTTCTCATAATTTCAATGAAAACATAGTTTTTTTTTAACTGAGTAAAATATGGTTATCAAAGAGTATTTTTCTGAAGATTAGTCTTGAAAAGAGGCTTAAAATTGCGGCTGTCCTATATTCGGGTCAATACGGTAAGTTAAAGGGAACAAATATTCTCATTACTGTCCTGAACCAAATGATCCAGATAACTAAAAATAGCCCCGTCAGAAGCTGCTGGAACATTTATTTTTGTTAGTTGCAAGTTGTGTTTGCTGTCAGTGCTGTGTACAGGTGCATCTCAAAAAATTAGAATATCATGAAAAAGTTCAATATTTTTTGTCACTCTTTTCTCAAAGCACACCAATTTCTGGACTCCACTCCTCCTCCAGACTCTGGGACCTAGAAGAGTGGAGAGGCACAGAATTCACGTTGCTTGGTGTCCAGTGTGAAGTTTCCACAGTCAGTGATGATTTGGACTGCCATGGCATCTACTGGTGTTGGTCCACTGTGTTTTCTGAAGTCCACAGTCAACGCGGCCATCTACCAGGACATTTTAGAGCACTTCATGCTTCCTTCTGCTGACAAGCTTTATGGAGATGCTGATTTCATTTTCCAGCAGGACTTGGCACCTGCCCACACTGCCAAAAGTCCAAAAGCTGGTTCAATGACCATGGTGTTACTGTGCTTGATTGGCCAGCAAACTGGCCTGACAATCCCCCATAGAGAATCTATGGGGGATTGGCAAGAGGAAGATTCCTGAGTTTTATGCTGATTTATCACACTTAAATGTTTCAGATCATCAAACCAATTTTTATATTCCACAAAGACAACCCAAGTAAATAGAAAATGCAGTGTTTGAATGATTATCTATTTTTTTTAATGGGGGAAAAAATCCAAACCTCTCTGGCCCTGTGTGAAAAAGTAATTGCCCCCCTTGTTAAATCATGAGTTAACTGTGATTAACCACAGCTTTTGGGAACCTTATTTATTTATTTTATTTATTTATGTTTGCACAGTAAAAATTTTACAAGTGTTGTACAGCTTTCACAAGGAAAGTACATATGAGGATTTCTGCAGGTGAGGTAAAGAAACCCGAGAAGGCTTTTAATTGGACCTCACCATGTAAATTGATCATTGTCATTGGTCAGTAATAATAAGCGTAGACATTAAAAAAGAAGAAGAAAAAACAAAACATGGAAATGCAAGAAAGAGAGAAAAGAAAAAAGTCAGGCAAGATAGTGTAGGAAGCAAGGTAGTGCTATTTACAAGGCTTTGTGCTCTGTAATGATATTTGATGTGAAATATTTTATACTTTATACATCCAGCAGTTCACACATCCTAGTATCTTGAGACACATATCCTTATCGATATTTGTCAAAATGCCAAACCTTAAGTAAGAGCAAGAGTAGTGCTTTCAGGGCACTCAGAACATTCATGTAGTCATAGGTAAACAAGTACACACTGACACAGTCATACACGCCTGCAGATACATATGTACACATATATAGATGCACATGTATACACCCAAACACACCCAACTGAACAAAGGAAAGCTGGGTGTATTAGAGCATATGAGAATGCGAGTTCACACTCGTCAATACCCAACCAGCAGCATTTTTCCTTTTTTTTCCCGCTACACTAGTATGATGCTGTAGTTTTCTTTATTATTATTATTTTGACTTGCAGTAGATGTTAGCTAGAGATAATAAATGCAAGAGTAGAGATGGTCGATAACTCAATGTATCAATGTATTTATTAAGCGTTTTTTGAATGCCTTCAGGGAGGATGTTGTTATTAGGAGGTGTGAATAGGTGTTCCATAGTGCGACACCTCTATATCTAATAAAGTACTGTGCTCTAGAGGTGCGACACTGAGGGGCACACAGATGGTTAGCTCTTCTGGTTGGGTATGAGTGGTAGTTGGAATTATCAGGAAAATATAGTTGGAAATGAGTTGGGAGCTTATGAGTCATATATTTCAATTTGTAGATGAATGTACAGATTTGTAGGATGTTTATGTCATAAATTGTTAGGATCCTGAGTTGAGAAAAAAGAGGTGCTGTTGGCTGTCTGGGTTGAAAATTTGTTGCTAGTCTTACAAAACGCTTTTGTATTAGGTGTAGTTTGTTGAGATTGGAAGGAGGGGTGCTAGCCCATACTATATTGCAATAGGTTAGGTAAGGATAAACTAAACTGTAATATAATGTTAACAAGGTGGCTCTATTAAGAAGAGGGGTAATTTTTCTGATGATTCCAACCGTTTTTGAGATTTTCTTTGTGACATAATTGATTTGTTCCTGTCAGCAGCAACCCTCGTCCACCATGACGCTGAGGAAACAAACTATTGGTTCTCTTTTTATTTTGTGATCGTCAATGGAAAGATTGCACTTAACCATGTTGTAAGGTTTCCATCCTGCAAAAAGGATGTAATTAGTTTTTTTAATGTTAACTGATAGTTTGTTGATTTGGAACCATTTAGTAAATTTGATAAGACTTTTATTGGCTTCTTCAATGAATGAATCAAAGTGTTTGCTGGAAAGAACAAGTGTGGTGTCATCAGCAAATAAAATGGGAAACATAGAAGGAGAGATCGAGGCAAGATAGTTAATGTATAAAAGGAAGAGCAAAGGGCCAAGTATTGAACTCTGAGCTACTCCACAGGTCAACACTGATCTAATGGACTTGCAATTATTAATTGATACATACTGTTGTCTTCCTGTGATAATAGTTTTTAAACCATTTGTAGACCGTTCCATTAAAACCATATTTGTGCAGTTTTGACAGTAGTATGCTATGATTTACTGTGTTGAATGCTTTGGAAAGATCTAGAAAAACTGCTATTGCATATTCATTATTGTCTAGTGCAGTTGTAATTTTGTTTATTAATGTTAACAGAGCCATGTTGGCTGAATGATTTTTTCGGAAGCCTTATTGATGGTTGTATAATATTTTGTTTGTGGTGATGTGCTGAATTATTCTTTTATATACTATTTTTTTTTCAAGAATCTTAGAGAAACATGGTAATATCAATATTGGACGGTAGTTGGTGAAGTTACTAGGATTGTCTGATTTGTATATGAGTGCAACTTTAGCTATTTTGAGGTCATGTGGAATCGTTCCAGTTTGAAGTGACCGGGAGAAAATGAAAGTAAGTAGTTCTGCAATAATGATTTGACAGGTTTTACAAGTTTGACTGTGATATCATCATGCCCTGGTGCTGACGTTTTAAGGCTGTCAATGATGGAGAGTATTTCATTAGAAACTGGCAGGTCAAAGTGACAAAGAGTAGGAAAAGAATTCTAGTGGGTTTCCACCCGGATTCTTGTTTTTCTTCCCCAAAGAAACCCCAATATTTGTGAAAAAGTCATTCAACTTGCCTGCGATTTTGTTAGTTTCAGTGATCTTTCTTTCTCCATCAGTGAAGTGAGATGGGTATGACAGTGGTGATTTTTCTTGGTTTAACAGATGATTTATGGTTGTCCAAGTCTTTCTGATGTCAGCAGATGCCTGTTTGAATTTGTCTGAATAATACTTTTTGTTGGCTGTTCTATGAATGTGATTAAATTTATTTTTGTAGGTCTTATATTTGTTAAGGTTCAGAAATGTCGGGTTTGATAGATAGTTTTTATATAATTTATTCTTTTTCTTTGATGATTTTTGGAGCCTGGGGGTGAACCAGGGGTTGCATGACACCTTGTTATTGGTGTGTTTTTTTGAGGTTAATGGGAAACATTTGTTGAAAACGGACTTCAAGGACTGGGTGAATTCTAGATATAGTCGCTAGAAAAAGTATGTGAACCCTTTGAGATTTTTTGGATTTCTGCATAAATTGGTCACCAAATGTGTTCCGATCTTCATCTAATTCACAACAAAAGACAAACACAGTCTGCTTAAACTAATACTGCACAAAAAATTATATGTTTTCATGTTTTTATTCAACAAAACGTAAACATTCACAGTGCAGGGTGGAAAAAAGTATGTGAACCCCTAGGCTAATGACTAGTTGACCCTCCATTGCCAGCAATAACCTCAACCAAACGTTTCCTGTAGTTGCAGATCAGACCTACACAACGGTCAGGAGGAATTTTGGACCATTCCTCTTTACCAAACTGTTTCAGTTCAGCAATATTATTCAGATGTCTGGTGTGCATGGCTCTCTTGAGGTCATGCCACAGCATCTCAATTGAGTTGAGGTCAGGACTCTGAGTGGGCCACTCCAGAAGGTGTATTTTCTTCTGTTGAAGCCATTCTGTTGTTGATTTACTTCTATGCTTTGGGTCGTTGTCCTGTTGCATCACCTATCCTCTGTTGAGCTTCAGTTGGCAGACAGATGGTCTTAAGTTTTCCTGCAAATTGCATTGATAAAATTGGGAATTCATTTTTCCGTCAATGACAGCAATCCGTCCAGGCCCTGAGGCAGCAAAGCAGCCCCAAACCATGATGGCCCCTCCACCATATTTCACAGTTGGGATGAGGTTTTGATGTTGGTGTGCTGTGCCTTTTTTTCCACACACATAGCGTTGTGTGTTCCTTCCAAACAACTAAATTTTGGTTTCATCTATGGACAGAATATTTTGCCAGTAGTGCTGTGGAACATCCAGGTGCTCTTTTGTAAACTTCAAATGTGCAGCAATGTGTTCTTTGGACAGCAGTGGCTTCCTCCGTGGTGTCCTCCCATGAACTCCATTCTTGTTTAATGTTTTACTTATTGTAGATTTGTCAACACAAATGTTAGCATGTGCCAGAGATTTCTGTAAGTCTTTAGCTGACACTCTAGGAGTCGTCTTCACCTCATTGAGCATTCTGTGCTGTGCTCTTGCAGTCATCTTTACAGGACGACCACGCCTAGGAAGAGTAGCAACAGTGCTGAACCTTCTCCATTTGTAGACAGTCTATCTTACCGTAGACACATAAACATC
Organism: Cheilinus undulatus; assembly: GCF_018320785.1. Taxonomy (NCBI): domain Eukaryota; kingdom Metazoa; phylum Chordata; class Actinopteri; order Labriformes; family Labridae; genus Cheilinus; species Cheilinus undulatus. Next base: position 3,097,747 of record NC_054865.1, read on the forward strand.
AAGGCTTTTAGAGATACTTTTGTAACCCTTTCCAGCTTCATGCAAGTCAACAATTCTTGATCGTAGGTCTTCTGAGAGCTCTTTTGTGTCAGGCATGGTTCACATCAGGCAATGCTTCTTGAGAACAGCAAATTCAAAACTGGTGTGTGTTTTTTATAGGGCAGGACAACTTTAACCAACACATCTAATCTCATCACATTGATTGGACTCCAGGTTGGCTGACTCCTGGCTCCAAATAGCTCTTGGAGAAGTTATTAGTCTAGGGGTTCAAATACTTTTTCCACCCTCCACTGTGAATGTTTACATGTTTTGTTCAATAAAAACATGAAAACATATAATTTTTTTGTGCAGTATTAGTTTAAACAGACTGTGTTTGTCTATTGTTGTGAATTAGATGAAGATCGGAACACATTTGATGACCAATTTATGCAGAAATCCAAGAAATCTCAAAGGGTTCACATACTTTTCTAGCAACTGTATGCCAAGTTTGCATCCATTTTGGAATAGACATTTTCCCAAGATATTTATGTTTATATCATTATATTTTCGATAGGTTATATGTGTAACCTGTTTCTTGGTGACTTGGCTGCCCATGTCTGATAGTTTAATTATTGGAAAATAATCTGATATGTCTGCATATAATATACCTGAGATGATTACTTTGTTTATTGAGTTTGTCATTATATTATCTATTCATGTAGCAGATTTATCAGTCACTCTAGTTGGATTATGTATTATAGGAATACAATAATTGGAATATAAATTATTTAGGAAGTTTTGTGTTTTTAAGTTAGTTTCAGTGTTAAGGAGATTAATGTTGAAGCCACCAAGTAGGTAGTATATTTTATTTTCCCTACTTACCTTATCTAGGATATTTGCCATAATGTCATTAAATTCATCAATGTTAATATCTGGTGGACGATAAACGCAGCCAACTATCATTGTTTTGTATTTGCCGATGCAGCAACTTCAAGGAAGATTGATTCAATATAAGCATCCTCTGAGTGGAGTGATAAATCTGCTCTTTGTATGAAATCATAGTCCTTTCATATATATAAAACCACCCCACCCCCTGCTTTGTTATCTCTAATGAGATGCACTGATTTGTACTGGGGAAGGTCATATAGAGGTGTTGTGTCTCTGGATAACCATGTTTCTGTGAGAGCAATAATGGAGAAACTGTGGTTCAGAGTTGAAAGGAAATGACAGAGGTTGTCCTAGTTTTTTTGGAGACTCCAAGTGTTAAGGTGGAGAGTAGAAAATAGGCTATTGCTCGATTGGTAGTTCTTCGTAAGATTATTGAACTGATTTTCATTAAAATATCTACATGGTTCTTTCATGTGGTTATTGCAGTTTGTGTCTGGGTCAAGATGATCTAACTTTGTAGTTACAGGCTCCTTTGTGGGGAGGGTAGGATTAAAAAAAACAAATTTTCGTGTGTATTTTTGTTACCTACATTACTTGTTGGAAGGAAAACCGTATCATTGTAATCTAAATGTGAGAAAGGTAGGTGGGCTACATTAGGTAAGCTAGAATTCATAAGTAAGAGAAAAAGGATTAAAAACAGGTGGTCTTACCACCAGAGAGTCTCATTTGAGGAGGTTTTGCTTCTTATTTAGGTATTGAGGTAACAGGTAACAGCTGGTCTTTGAGGGCTTGAAAGCTGAGTTCAGTTTCACTGGTCATACCCTGGCCTGATTACCGCCAGATTTGTTGAATCAAAAAACCACTTAAATAGAAACTGTCAGACAAAATGAAGTAGGCTACAAGATCTCAAAAAGAAACACATCATGCCACGAGCCAAAGAAATTCAAGAAAAAATGAAAAAACAAAGAGATTGGAATCTATCAAATCTATCAGTTTGGAAAAGGTTACAAAGCCATTTCCAAGGCTTTGGGACTCTGGCAAACCACAGTCAGAGCCATTATCCACAAATGGAGAAAACTGGGAACAGTGGTGAACCTTCCCAGGAGTGGTCGGCCAACCAAAATGACTCCAAAGGTGCAACAATGACTCATCCAGGAGGTCACAAAAGAACCCAGAACCACATCCAAAGACCTGTATGCCTTACTGGCCTCAGTTAAGGTCAGAGTTCATGACTCAACCATCAGAAAGACATTGGGCAAAAATGACACCCATGGGAGAGTTCCAAGGCCAAAACCACTGCCGACCATAAAGAGCACAAAGGTTCGTCTCACATTTGCCAAGAAACATCTTGATGATCCCCAAGATTTTTGAAGAAGTATTCGGTGGACTGACGAGACAAAAATTGAACTTTTTGGAAGGTTTGAGTCCTGTTACATCGGGCATAAAAATAACACAACATTTGATAAAAAGAACATCAAGCCAACAGTCAAACATGGTGGTGTCAGTGTGATGGTCTGGGGCTGCTTTGCTGCTTCAGGACCTGGACCACTTGCTGTGATTGATGGAACAATCAATTCTGCTGTCTACCAGAAAATCCTGAAGGCCAATGTCTGGCCATCCGTACATGCCCTCAAGCTCAAGCGCTCTTGGGTTATGCAGCAGGACAACGACCCGAAATACACCTGCAATCCACCTCTGAATGGCTCAAGAAAACTAAACTAAGGTTTTGGAGTGGCCCAGTCAGGGTCCGGACTTAAATCCAACTGAGATGCTGTGGTGTGAACTTAAACATAAGTTCATGCTGGAAAATCCTCCGATATGGCTGAGTTAAAGCAATTCTGTGAAGAAGAGTGGGTCAAAATTCCTCCACAGTGATGAGAAACACTCATCACCCATTATCGCAAACACTTGATTTCAGTTATTGCTGCCAAGGGTGGCACAACCAGTTTTTAGGTTCAGGGGGCCAATTACTTTTTCACACAGGGCCAGATAGGTTTGGAATTTTTTCCCCCTTAAAAAATTAGATAATCATTCAAACACTGCATTTTCTATTTACTTAGGTTGTCTTTGTGAAATACAAAAATTGGTTTGATGATCCGAAACATTTAAGTGTGATAAATATGTAAAAAACTCAGGAATCAGAAAGGGGGCAAATACTTTTTCACACCGCTGTTCTTTTCAGAAGCCTGACATTTCTGTGTAAAACATCTTTTTTTATTGATCTTATGTAATATGCTAATTTTTTGAGACACTGAATTTTGGGTTTTCTTATCTGTAAGTCATAATCATCAACATTTCAAGAAATAAAGGCTTGAAATATTTCACACTATGTGTAACAAGTCTATATAATATATGGGTTTCACTTTCAGAAAAGAGTGACAAAAAATATTGAACTTTTTCGTGATATTCTAATTTTTTTTAGATGCACCTGTATGTGTGTACGAGAGAAAAAGACAGTGTCAACGAAGTGTGTCACTGTTTGTAGCTACTGGAGACTTGAACCTCCATCTGTGAAACTTTTCAAAGAAATCTTTGTTGACATTTGTAACAGTCCACACAGACTTCACTCTTGCATTATGGTCATGGCCAACTATCTAATCATACAATCTTAGCACATTGATCATGAGCAGTGCTCGAGTGTTGTGGGAGCAGACATTCCACCACAACTGGCACAAAGAATACCAACCCAAAGTTTAAGTGTTTTATTGATCAGATTATGTCACAGCACCAGTCTGTAGGCAAGATTTTGATGCTTACTGATTCGGAATTCTCCGACTAAATGGAAATACAAACTCGACTAAACAAGCCGGGGACAGCACATGAACACAGTTGCCAAAGAAATTATGCAGAGGTATTTACCTAAGACATTTCCTGCTGGCACCTCCTCCAGCTCCTCCAGCTCTCGGCCCATCAGCAGGTAGATGCTTCCCACTGAACAGCAGGACAGATGGGGCACTTCTGGCACAGAGTCTGAAGCAGTGCAACCCTCTGGCAACTGGCAGGTAGAAGAGAAGGGTATATAATATGATAAACTGAAGTCCTTTGAATTTTCAAAAATGTGTGTTAAGAGTGCCATATTTCTGATTAAGAGGAAAATAATCAAAAATTTGGCAAAAGGATGAAATGCACCTTTATTTCTTAAGTATAAGGTAGTGTTGAGTATAAATCTGCAAAACACAAAAGACTGAGCAAAAAGTTTTGTTTAGAATGTGGTCTGGCCTTGTTTGATATTTCTGAGTTATTTTGTACTAAAACAAACCACAAGTCTCCACAGGGCTCAGTCAAAGGACAGTTGTTATTTATGGTCTATATCAATAGTATTGGTCATAACGTTCCCAGTGGGTGTTTTTATATAAATGAATGATGACAGAATACATTTTGTTCTGAGTGTGATGAGGCAGAAGTACTGAAGAATTAGGTCTCATTGTGGGCTGGACACACTGCGTGTGTAAAAAAAAGGTTATGAACGGTGTTGCAAATGCTTACTGGCAACATCAGAAAATACCCCTCATTAAAAAAAAATCCATTGTCTTTCTATGTGTCACAGGTAAAACCCGCATGCCATCACAACATCAAATATATGCTGCCATCTCGTTCATTTATAGCATAATTACTTGAATTGTAAGTTTTTTACGTGGGGAAAAACAGCCTTTTTGCCTGCCAATTCAAAACAAAATAAATTGCAAAAGAAGAGGCAAAGGGCACTTTGGATGTCAGGGGCAAAAGGGCATCATTCTTAGCCCCACTCCCCAGTTAGAGGTATAAAAAGTTTCTAAATAGTAGGGGTGTGACAAGACACTTTCCTCACGAGATATGATTTAGGCTCCCGTGAAAGAGACAAGATGAGAATTTATACTTTTTGTTTTCAAACAAAATACATACTTAAAAATTTTCTTTGGTTCAACTCAAAAACATGAAATTCAATGATGGCAAATTCATTTTCAAAAGTCTGAATGATTAATTCTCATTTTCTAAGTATTATCCCTCTTACATATAGCTTGTCTAGTCTAGCCTTGACTCAAGCGACACTCCTACTGAAAATACAGATAATGAGCCCTGCGCGGGACACTTTCTTTATCCAGCTCCAACTGGCTTTCTGACCATTTTCGCTGCTTCTGCAGCGCATGCCATCCACTCCTCCAACATCCTGCATGGATTCTGGCAATCCATGTTTACTATTCTGAACAACAGTGTGTCTAATTAAAGAAATGGCAATATTAATGTGTTCACTTTATAGTGCAGCTTTAACAAAACATCATATCGTTTGGCTGCAATGAAACAGACACATAATAACCATGTTTACAAACATTACTGCCAAGTACAACCGACAAATAACAGCAAATAATCTAACATCAATGAGTGACATCTTCTGTATTATCTTGTGTGATAAAATCATGGAGAGGAGCCTGAAGGGTAGATACCTTAATCAGGGATAGCGGAGCGGGTGTATCATCACACCCATACATGTTATGCTTCTTTGTGGGCGTCTCAGTAATGTACAGTGCCGTGAAAAAACTATTTGCCCCTTTTTGATTCCTGATGCTTTTGCATATTTATCACACTTAAATGTTTCAGATCATCAAACCAATTTTTATATTTCACAAAGACAACCCAAGTAAATATAAAAATGCAGTGTCTGAATGAATATTGAATTTTTTAAGGGGGGGAAAATATAAACCTATCTGGCCCTGGGTGAAAAAGTAACTGGCCCCCTTGCTAAATCACGAGTTAACTGTGATTAATCACAGTTCTTGGAAAGCTGAGTTCAGTTTCACTGGCCACACCCTGGCCTGATTACCACCAGATTTGCTGAATGAAGAAATCCCTCAAATAGAAGCTGTCAGACAAAGTGAAGTAGGCTACAAGATCTCAGAAAGAAACGCATCATGCCATGAGCCAAAGAAATTCAAGAACAAATGAGAAACAAAGTGATTGAAATCTATCAGTATATATCAGTCTGGAAAAGGTTACAAAGACATTTCCAAAGCTTTGGGACTCCAGCGAACCACAGTCAGAGCCATTATCCACAAATGGAGAAAACTGGGAACAGTGGTGAACCTTCCCAGGAGTGGTCGGCCAACCAAAATGACTCCAAAGGTGCAACGACGACTCATCCAGGAGGTCACAAAAGAACCCAGAACCACATCCAAAGACCTGCAGGCCTCACTGGTCTCAGTTAAGTCAGAGTTCATGACTCAACCATCAGAATGACACTCGGCAACAGTGGCATCATGGGAGAGTTCCAAGGCCAAAACCACTGCTGACAAAAAAAGAACACAAAGGCTTGTCTCACATTTGCCAAGTAACATCCTAATGATTCCCAAGACTTTTGGAGAAATATTCTGTAGACTGACCAGAGAAAAGTTGAACTTTGGAAGGAGTGCAGCCCGTTACATCTGGAGTAAAAATAACACTGCATTTGATAAAAAAGAACATCATGCCATCAGTCAAACATGGTGGTGTCAGTGTGATGGTCTGGGGCTGCTTTGCTGTTTCAGGACCCGGACCACTTGCTGTGATTGATGGAACAATCAATTCTGCTGTCTACCAGAAAATCCTGAAGGCCAACGTCCGGCCATCAGTTCATCAGTTCTTGGGTTATGCAGCAGGACAATGACCCGAAACATACCAGCAAGTCCACCTCTGAATGGCTCAAATAAACAAAATTGAGGTTCTGGAATGGCCCAAAATTTTCAAAGTATCAAAGTATCTTTCAAAGTATCTTTCAAAATTCAGGCCTCTCTAAAGTAAAAATTAAACCTAAGATCAACCCGGTGAGTGACTTAAGCAAATAACACTGAAAAACGGAGAGTAGCAAGCAAGCAAGGCGGGGTACACCATGGACTGGGAGATGCTTTTTGTGTGATTCTTAAATCAAGCAACTTGAGTTTGTTACTAAATCTTACATGCTCATAAATGACATAGCACCGACTGGAACAAGTGATCCTGTTATTACCCACGCCGATGAAATCGGCAGGGGGTTATGTAAAGGGTTCCGTATCTTTGTTTGTTTGTATGTGTACAAGATAACTCAAGAACGGAAAGTCGGATCTTCACCAAACTTTCAAGGCATATTGTGATAGTGACAGGGAAGAATCGATTAGATTTTGGTGATGATCCGCACATCCATTCGGTTTTTCTCGCACTTCGAATTTTGAACACCATAGTAATCAATGGGAGCGTGAGTTCCTCGGTGGCGCTGCTTAGGCGTGGGTCTGCTGCCTCAGACGGCCATTCTAGTTAGTTATCGCTTTAGGGGAATACAATTGTCTGAGGATATTTTGTAGGCTATGATGCCAAAAGTTATTGTGCCGTGATCATGGGAATTGTATGAATATTGTATTGAACAATATATTCTTCTTACTGTAACTACTTGTAAATATTTAGCAGCAGCGGATTCATTTTCCTCAGTCTGCCGGTAATGGGCAAGTTGAACAGGTGTGCACAGAGGGGAATGTCAGTGATAATTCAGACAGGTAAGGGAGGATAAGCTGTGCTCCATTTCTTTACTAACTGCCATACAAATGATTTTGAATCGCCAAGAACAAGAGCAAAGCACTTTCTGCTACTGCTGGACTACTTCATAGATCAGCTATGAATGGAGTAATCCATCCTGTCAGTCTTACGAGACATTTTTCAGGAGAGATCTTGTGACATTTTAGTCTTGCAAGATCTTGTGGACCAGGATCTTGTCACACCCTACTTAGTAGCATAAATTAGGTGCTTCTTTATAATTTTCAGTTTCAATATATAAATTTCAACAGTATCAAAATATGCAAAAGTTAACATGGTAAGAGGATTAGATTTATGGTTTGTTTATGCAAAATAATCTTCAGTTAAAACCTCGTTTTGAAACAGTTTTGCAAAGCTGCACACAAGTTGCTTACCATGCTTAGGCCCTGGGCAGGGTCATACTTTGGCCCCAGGATGAACATTTTCTGCCCCTTCTTGACCGTTCCACTGTAGATTCGTGCAAATGCTATGAAGGTCTCTTTCTGTTCATCTACCTCCTCATGCAAAGTCGTTTTACCTGACAGAGGAAAATTCAGATACATGCAAATTTTTTCTTTTATTTACAAACTGGTTTGTATTTAACAACAGATAAAAGTTCATGTGTGCTCACTTTTTCTCTAATGACTGAATATCAGAAATCAATATTGTTCAAATTTTCACAAATTACATAAAAATCCTCTTGTGACAGAATTTGGTGTGTTTTTTAGAGAAAGTAAACAGATGGAAAAATTGGGAAGCAAGCTTACTTGTACTGAGTCCAGAAGAGTTTCCTTCCAGTGGTAGAGCCTCTGATCTGATAGGTTCTTTGCAGCTCTCTGCTGGTTTACCATCAGTTATCATCCTATCAGCATGTCTCTGTCTGGCTAGCTCCCTGCGCTGTGCAATTTCCTCCTGTGTCAATGGCCTAAACACAAAGACAGATATATGCTGTCAGCAAGAGGTGGATAAAGTACATGGCTATTGTGCTCAGGTAAAAGTACAGTTATTCTGCTTAAAATGAACTTAAATGCAAGTAAAAGTACTGGTCTATACATTTACTCAAAAGTAAAAGCATTCCATTTAAAGCTAACTTTAAGAACTGAGTAGCTACCGAAGAGTTATACAGTAAAATACCATATTTGTTTGCAGTAACAAGAAAAAAGATATTCCAAACAGGTATTCCAGGGAAATACACACCACTGTAAGACAGTAAAACACACTGTTAAACTGACAGTGTTAATTAAACTCCTATAGAGTTAAATTAACTTTTTGGCTGACCGCTGTGGTCAGCCCTACACATGGGGGTGTATGTGAGTGAGTGAGTGAGTGAGTGAGTGAGTGAGTGAGTCAGACAGAGAGACAGAGAGAGACAGAGAGAGAGAGACAGAGACAGAGACAGAGAGACAGAGACAGAGACAGAGAGAGACAGAGACAGAGACAGAGAGAGACAGACAGAGAGAGAGACAGACAGACAGAGAGAAAGACAGACAGACAGAGAGAGAGACAGACAGACAGACATCGTTACGGGTGAGGTTTGCTGGTGTATCCAAAGGCTGCTGTCAGTGTCCTTCCCCTCCAACACCCTTTCTATAGGACCTTTTCCAGATGAATGTGGAATATATAAATGCAGTGGATAGATGAAACTGTCTATCTGGCATTTTTAGGTTAGCTGCTTACTGCTAAAAGGATTTTATATTTTAAACCTTTGGGATCCTTGAATTCTCAACACAAGGGAAAGCACAGTACACACCCCAAAAACCAATCACTTTGCCAAAACACACAATTCAGTCAGGCATTTCAACAGGCATCCCAGGTAGTTGCAGTCAGCCATACGCTAGGTTTTAAGCATGTCTCGTTAAAAATGTCTAATAGGTCCACACTACATATTGTTAAACTATGCTTATGACAGCATTAAATATTGTACAGTATATCAAAGGATGAGGCGCTCCATAAGGATGAGGATGGCCCATTCTAGATGATGCTGTGATCCTGTTCGCTTGAGGCCTGGTGTGACCCAACATGGTGGCACTTTGCTGCTGAATTACACACAAATACAAGCAAGCTATAACCTTGCAAAGCAGATGGATATGCCCGTTTCTTTGTTTTTCCCTGGTGAATCCATCTTGCAAAGCTCCCATCTGAACCGTTTGGGTCCGGTTAGAAAGTGACAGGACCAATCAGCAACGAGGGGCAGTACTTTCAGGCGCAGCAGAGTCATGACGTAAACAAGCACCAGCAAGAGCTGGTGCAGTTATGGAGGAAGAGATTAGCGTGTATGATGCTAAAGCGCCAGTTTTATTAGAACTTGACAACATTTCTTCGTTAAAAGAAGAGCAAAGAACAGCAGTGAGTTGTTTTCTTTTCAAAAACAACAAAAGTCGAGTACTTACATGTCTACAGTCGCCATGTTTAGCGTTATTCTTCACGGACTTCGGAAAGACTGGCCAGGGGCCTTCACCTGAGGCTGGCATCATTCATGGTGAAAAGGTACAAATTATTGACTCTTACAAGTATCTTGGAAGTGCGTTTGACTCTGAACTAAAGTTTGTTCAGAACACAGAGTCAATAGTTAAACATGGTCAGCAAAGGATTCACTTGTTGCGGAAGCTGAACTCTTTTAGTGTTTCCGAGGGCATCTTATCTTGTTTTTATCATTCTTTTACTGAAAGTCTTTTAACATTTTCTTTTGTGTGCTGGTTTAATGGATTGTCTGTAAAGGACAGGAACAACTGAAACAAGATAGTTAAAGTCTGCTCCAATAATCATTGGTGTCCAGCTAAAGGATCTAAGCTCCCTCTGGAAGAAAAGTGTGGTCCAGAAAGCCAGAGGAATAAGAGATCAGCCACATTCTCTCCTCTGACTTTTCTCTTATGCCCTCTGGGCGGTGCTACCATGCACCCCCCAAGGAAAGCCAACAGATACTCGAACTAATTTATCCCTTCAGCTATCAGGCTGCTAAATGCTGAGAGGTGAACTGAAACAGATGGGTGTGTCTTACATCTTAATGCTTCCTTGACATTGTATTTACTGTACTTATTGTATTTATTGCTGATCCTGCAGATCTGTTGGCACTGACATGAGAATGTAGTTGTTTATATGTTGTGGTGAGTTTTGGATTTGTTTGTTTTTGTTCCCTGATTGTTTAGATTTTTTCAATATGGCAGGGTAAACTGTAAACTGAATTGCTCTTCGGGGATTAATAAAGTTGTCTGAATCTGAATATTCCTCAGGAGCTGTGCACGCGCAGCTTGATAGCTGCTACGTCACTTGTTTTGTTGCTCTGATTGGCCCACAGAGATGTGACAGACAGAATGTTCCCCCAATCACACTCTGAGTTTTTTTCAAAGCCTCTGCCTTTTTCAAACGTTTCCTATTGAAGCTTACCCAGATGGATGTGTGAAACAAATCCATCTGGCGTGTCAGGTTAAGCAAGCTAAGGACTTCATATTTTCATATAATACTCATCTGCAAGCAAACTGGACAAATTGGAACACTACATCAATGACTGTCACTGTCTGCACTGTATGATGGGGAAAAACAAAAGAGAGACACAAAGAACTATGGTAACTAACTTCTATCCTTCTACGACTCTCTCCATCACTCCCTGCAATTTTCATAGAACCCCTCGCAGTTACCATACTTCAAAACTCTAATATCAAAGGTATACATACATTATCAACTGAGAACAAGGTCATTTTTTATGTAGCTGATGTGTTACTCTTCTTCAGGTCCCCCACATATCTTTACAGGAATGTCCCTCTGTTATCAAATCATATTCTGAATTTTCCAACTACTCAGTTAACTGGTCAAAATCTGTTGTATTACCACTCTGCATGAACTCTGGGGACCACCTGTACACATCCACACAGGTCATATCAGATATCTAGGAATAAATATTTCCACCAAGCTGTTAGAGCTCTGTGACTTAAATTTCACACTGTTGCTCAAAAACAGTACAGGAGCTGAGGACTTAAGTCGCTGGACAAACCTACCCTCATCAATGGTCAAAAAGTCAGTCTTACCAAGAGTTTTTAGCAAAGATGCTAAAAACAACACGGGATCAAGCCATAACGTCAAGCTACACCGGCACAGTCCAGCAGACCTGGATTTGTTCCCAAAACAACATCTAAGCTGACTAATGTGATCGCTGATGGGTTGCTAGTGTCTAGTGTTTTGTAAATTCTTTCCCCTGCCTGTTTGAGTTTCCATCCTTGCGTTGTGTTCTTTGTTTTCCCTTTGGTTGTTCGTTTGTTGCCTTTATATCCTACTGCGTTTTCTGTGCTTCCTTAGTTGTGTTTCTAATATATTGATTTGTTGTTTCAGTCCTTGTGTGCCTCTTGTGAAGTGTTCCATGTTTCTTGTTTTATTTTGTAGTTGCCTTCCCTTGTGTGTGATTCAAGCTTTTCTTCCTGCTTCAGTTTCCCTCCACTGTGATTACCCTCACTAGTTTCACCTGAGTCTTGTTATGCACACCTGTCTCTCCTTGTGTAATCACTCTGTGTATTTAGGTTCTGTGTTTCTCCCTGTCCTTTGTCAGTTCATCAGATGTCTTCCTAATGTAACTCCCTGTGCTTCTCCAGTGTTTTTTTTGCCTTCAGTGGATTTTGCTTTTCATGGACTTTGATTTAAGTACATTTTGTTTTATGGCTTTTTCCCTTGTGGATCCTCAGTTGCTTTTTCACTGTGTTTGACTTCAGTTTGTTTTATTTAATCCTTTTTGAATTTCTGTATTTGGATCCTCCTTTTGAGTTTTTTGCTAACCATGACACCACCGTTATATTATCTCATGTTATTAATGATTTCACCACTCGATATCAGTGTTATTATTTTATACTGGCTTTAGGTTTGGGCTGTAGGCTTCACAATACTCACATAGGCAAAATGCCCTGTCATATTTTTCACCCACACTGGATGCTGTTTGATGATTAATGGCAGTTAGCAAACGTTATTTTTAGCTGGTAGCATCTGAAGCAAACACGAGGTTAAAAATGCTTTTCAGTGAATGGTTAAAGCAAGAAAATACGTCATATCTACGACAATATTTTGGTTAGTTTGGGCGTAAATCTCTTCTAGTTAAGATTAACCTTATGTCTCTGTGGTGCAACTGAACAATGACACAACTTAAGTTAGAACTTAAGGGTAAGTTAGAACTAGAACTGCTCTAGAGGTGTGGCTCTGTATTCCTGTAGTGCTCTGGGTTGGTCATTGTCTTTTTTCCAAAGACATTTAACAGTTTGAACAGCACGTTCAGCTTCTCCGTCTGCTTTTGGGTAACGAAGACTGCTTGTGATATGTGTAAAGCAGCTCTCTTGAGCAAATGACCTGAATATCTCTGACGAAAACTGTGGACCATAGTCAAATACTACAGTCTCTGGATAACCGTTGCAAGCAAAAGCTTCCTTTGCAGCCCGTACAGTTGTCTCAGCTGAAGTGACTCTGAGCTCTGCTACCTCAATGTACAGTATCTAGAAAAATAGTCCACAATAAGCAAGTATGTCTTCTTGGACCACTTGAATAAGTCCATCCCCACCTTTTGCCACAGTCAGTCTGGAAATGTGTCCGGATCAGTGGCTCTCTGTACTGTGTTCCATGTTTCTGGCATATTTCACATTTATCGATCGTCTCTCTGATGGAAGCTGAAATTCCTGGCCACCATACTGATTTTTTTTTTGCTCTGGCAAGGCACTTGTTGATCCCTTGATGACCTTCATGGAGTTTATTCATAATGTCTTCCCTGAGTCCTTGAGGTATAACAATCTTTTCCCCTTTCATGAGAAGGTCTCCCACAAGGTACGGATCCACCCTGGCCTGCCAGTATGGTGCAACATCAGCTCTCAGTCGGTGTTTCAGTAGTGTGCCACTGCCTTGCAATTTTAATCTGTTTGTTTTGCATTTTTTATCTCATCTAACTGTTTGTCTGTAATGGGAAGTGAAGACACTACAGCATCCACAAACACCTGGACATCTTTTTCCAGCTGAAGTCATCAGGGGACATTGTTTCAGTCAGTGGAGCTCTGACAGGGTGTCTGCTGTAATGAGATTCTTCACTGGGATATGTACAGTGTCATAGCTGTACCTCAGCAGCCTTCGATGAAATCTCAAAACTCTGGCTAGTAGATCATCCAAACCTCTGGTGCTCAGCAGTGGGGCCAGTGGCTTATGGTCCTTCAGCAGTGTAAAGTGCAGACCCTGCAGTCTTTCGCATGCCCATGTCACTGCTAATGCCTCTTCTTCAATTTGAAAAAGAGGCATTAGCCTCTTTAAGACACCATGAGTCATCTTTCTGTTTCTGTGTGAGAACTGCACTTATTCCGTATGCAGATGCATCTTCTGCTACTTTTGTTTCTGCTGAGGGAGAATACTGAGCTAGTGCCTTGAGTGAGCTTAGTCCATCTTTCAGTTGCTGAAAAGCTGACTGTTGAGGTTCTCCCAGACCCACTCATTGTCTTATCTCAGCAGGTCCTTCAATGGCTTGGTGATAGCAGCTACCTAACTTGCTCAGATAGTTCGCCATGCCCATTATGCGCCTTACGTCCTCCACACGTCAGCTCGGGAATCTGTTGGATAGCCTTTTGCAGAAACTTTGTGACCAACAAAGATCATGCTGTCTTTGACAAATTCACATTTTTTGAGAGTGAGCCCTTCGCCCTGCATCTTCTAAAGCACCCATTGCAGCCTGTGGTCATGCTCCTGTCTGTTTCTTCCATACACCAACACATAACACACATTGACATATCACGCCCTCAAAGGTCTCAAACATCTGAAACATCCTCCTTTGAAAGTGTTACAGAGCGGATGCAATGCCAAAGGGCAGGCGGTTGAAGAAATATCTCCCAAAGGGGCGATGAAGGTTGTGAAAGGGCATGACTCTGGTGTCAATGGAATCTGCCAGAATTGCAATCTGCCATCTAGTTTGGTGAACATTTTTGCCTCTGACATCATGGCAAGTGTTTGGCCAACTGCTGGTAGAATGTGACATTGTCTCTTCACTGCTGCATTCAGTGGTGTGGGATCCACACAAATCCCGAGTTTGTCTTTTACTGGTTTAAGAACAACTATTCCTGAACACCATGGTGTTGGTTCTGTCACTTTTGATATGACTCCCATGTTTTCCATTCTGTCAAGTTCCTCACAAACTTTGTCTCTCATGGGTAGAGGCACACGTCATGTGAGAGGGTGTAGGGTGTGGCTCCTGGTTCCAACTCAATGTGGTATGGCTCTTTTAGCTTGCCTAGACCCTAGAAAATAGACACAGCTGGATATGCTGCTCTGAAGTTAGCCTCAGTCTTAGCCACTGCCACCTCATCAACTCTTTGTACTTGTCCCATAGCCTCTATTGCAGGTAGACCTAACAGTGGCTGCATACAACATACACTGATTGACTTGTAGAGTGCCCTTTTGCTGTCATTTTGCCCTGAAAGCAGTCATTTACTCTAAGCTGATTGCACCCAGGTCCAAAGAGTCTTTTAGGTGGCTGCCACGGCTTACCATCTCACTCCAGCTTCTATGTGCTTTGTGGTATGGATGTGTGCCCCTGTGTCGACCTTAAAGTTAATGGATTCCTCATTAAGATGAGCTTTTTCCATCCAAGGTTGTTCCATCCTGGTTGTTTTTGAATTGACTTCTCCTAAGACTGCATAGTCCTCAACTTTGTTATCTGGCGGGCTTTGACTGACTGTGTGTATAGCTTGCCCAGTGCGACAAGCATAATGTCCTTTTTTATGACACTTTTGACATTTGATGTCTTTAGCTGGACAGTCTTTCCATGCATGTACAGTTGAAACCAGAAGTTTACATACACTATATAAAAAGGCACATAAACTTTTTTTTCTCACCGTCTAACATTAAATCAGATTAAACTTTTCCTGTTTTTGGTCAATTAGGATTACCAAAATTATTTCTATTTGCTAAATGCCAGAATAATGAGAAAAGGATTTTTTTTAGACAATTTCTATTACTTTCTTCAAAGTCAGAAGTTTACATACACTAAGATTACTATGCCTTTAAACAATTTGGGAAAGCCCAGATGATGATGCCATTTCTTTGGAAGCCTCTGATAGGTTTACTGACAACATTTGAGTTAATCAGAGGCACACCTGTGGATTTATTTTAAGGCACACCAGAAACACACTGCTTCTTTGTGTAACATCATGGGAAAATCAAAAGAAATCAGCCAAGATATCAGGAAGAGAATTGTGGACTTGCACAAGTCTGGTTCATCCTTGGGTGCAATTTCCAGATGCCTGAAGGTGCCACGTTCATCTGTTCAAACAATTATACGCAAGTATAAACACCATGGGAATGTCCAGCCATCATACCGCTCAGGAAGGAGACGGGTTCTGTGTCCCAGAGGTGAACGTGCTTTGGTCCGAAAAGTGCATCTCAACCCAAGAACAAAAGCAAAAGACCTTGTGAAGATGCTGGCTGAAGCTGGTGAGAGTGTGTCATTATTAACAGTCAAACGAGTCCTGTACCGACATGGGCTGAAAGCTCACTCTCCCAGGAAGAAGCCATTACTCCAAAAGAAACATAAAAAAGCAAGGTTACAGTTTGCAAATGCACACAGGGACAAAGACCTTAATTTTTGGAGACATGTTCTGTAGTCTGACGAAACTAAAATTGAACTTTTTGGTCATAATGACCATCATTACATTTGGAGAAAAAAGGGGGAAGCTTGCAGGCCTGAGAACACCATCCCAACTGTGAAACATGAGGGTGGCAGCATCATGTTGTGGGGTTGTTTGGCTGCAGGAGGGACTGGTGCACTTCACAAAATAGATGGCATCATGAGGAAAGAACATTATGTGGAAATACTGAAGCAACATCTCAAGACATCAGCCAGGAAGTTAAAGCTTGGGTGCAAATGGGTTTTCCAAATGGACAATGACCCTAAGCATACTGCCAAACTGGTTACAAAGTGGCTTAAGGATAACAAAGTCAATGTTTTGGAGTGGCCATCACAAAGCCCTGATCTCAATCCCATTGAAAATTTATGGGCAGAGCTGAAAAGGCATGTACGAGCAAGGCGGCCTACAAACTTGGCTAGTTACACCAGTTCTGCCAGGAGGAATGGGCCAAAATTCCTGCAAACTATTGTGAGAAGCTTCTGGAAGCATATCCGAAACATTTGACCCAAGTCATACAGTTTAAAGGCAATGCTACCAAATACTAATGAAATGTATCAAAACTTCTGACTCTCAAGAATATAATAAAAAAATTGTCTAAAAAATGATCTCTCTCATTATTCTGGCATTTAGCAAATAGAAATAATGTTGGTAATCCTAATTGACCAAAAACAGGAAAAGTTTAATCTGATTTAATGTTAGACGGTGAGAAAAAAAAGTTTATGTGCCTTTTTATATAGTGTATGTAAACTTCTGGTTTCAACTTTACCTGCAGTCATACCTGCAAAGACTGTTCGCTGTTTCCCCAATAACAAACCCTGGATCACAAGTGACATAAAGGCAATCCTCAACTAGAAAAAGAAAGCTTTTAGAGATGGTGACAAAGAACATCTCAAAGAAGTGCAACATGAGTTGAAGAGGAGACTGAAGATGGCAAAGCTGGAATACAAAAGAAGATAGAGAGGAATTTTCAACACAGCAACATCCGTGATGTGTGGAGAGGAATCGGTACCATCTCTGGACATAACAATAAAAAGAAAAGGGAGCCAACAGTGGGTGATGTGGAAAGAGCTGATGAACTCAACCTGTTCTTCAACAGATTTGACACTGTGGACACACCTACTTCCACTGCTGCTCCTCATTCTTCTCCTCAACATATGGAAATCCCCACTATACCTCCTCCTGCTCCTTCTCCCTCTCCTACACATGTCTCCACAGCTGCAGCCACTTCCCTTCTAGCACCTGTACCCTTCTCTGTCACAGAGACAGGGGTGAGGTTGGAGCTTGGGAGACTTTGCTCTAGGAAGGCAGCTGGCCCAGATGGTGTGTGTCCAAGGCTGCTTAAAGACTGTGCTGCACAACTGTGTCAACCTCTCCACGGGATCTTCAACCTGAGTCTTCAGCTGGGGCGGGTGCCTGCTCTATGGAAAACATCCTGTATTGTACCGGTACCAAAAATCAAATGTCCAGCTGAACTAAATGACTACAGACCTATTGCCCTTACCTCACACATCATGAAAACTCTGGAGCGGCTGATTCTACGCCTACTGAGGCTTGAGGTCAAAGACAAACTCGATTCCCTGCAGTCTGCATACAAAGAACACATTGGAGTGGATGATGCAATTCTCTTCATGCTTCACCATGCCGTGTCTCATCTGGAGGAACCTGGAGTTTATGTGAGAATCATATTCTTTGATTTTTCAAACGCATTCAACTCCATCCAACCCACCATACTCAAAGACAAGCTCACGGAGATGGGAGTGGATCCTTCCTGTGTTTCTTGGATCACAGACTACCTGACAGGAAGGCCACAGTTTGTCAGGCTGGGGAACCGTATTTCTGGGACATTAATGAGCAGTACAGGGGCTCCACAAGGGACAGTCCTGGCTCCATTCCTGTTCACACTGTATACATCAGACTTCAAATACAGCACTGAGTCCTGCCACATCCAGAAATACTCTGATGACACTGATATCATGACATGTATCAGAAATGGACAAGAAGCCAAATACAGGGATCTGATAAGTGACTTCAGTGACTGGAGTCACAAAAACTGCCTCCTACTCAACACCTCAAAGACAAAGGAAATGATCATAGATTTCTGCAGATCCAAACCCCCTCTTCAGCCAGTGAACACTTGTGGCGTAAGTTGGACTGGTCTAAAAACGTAGACTTCATCTACAAAAAGGGGCAGAGCCGCCTCTATTGCCTCAGAAGACTCCAATCAATAGACATCTGCAGTAAGATGCTGCGGATGTTTTATCAGTCTGTGGTGGCAAGTGTTCTGTTTTATGCTGCAGTCTGCTGGAGAGGCAGTGTAAAACACAAGGATGCAAGGCGTCTGAACAAACTGGTTAAAAAAGCTGGCTCTGTGGTCGGAATCAAATGGAATTCATTGGAGGATGAGGTGGAGAGACGCGCACTGAGCAAGGTGGAGGCCATTCTGAGAAACATGGATCATCCACTTCATATCTCCCTCAGTGAGCAAAAAAACAACTGTGGTGGGCGGCTCCTATCCCTGTGCTGCAGGACAGAAAGATTTAGAAAATCTTTCATACCATCAGCTATAAGACTTTATAATTCTACAGTAAACAGATGAGAATCCCAGACAATTGAATTTCCCTTCAGGGATAAAGTTCTTGTATTGTATTGTATTGTATTGTAATATATATATATAATTTTTTCTCTCTCTCGCTCTCTTTCCTCTTCGTATACATTTTTTTATTTACTATTTATTTACTATTTATTAATTTGTTTGTTCTCCTGTTGGCATGTAATGTGCATGGTGCACGGCAGTTGGCTGATTGGTTGTGCTCATTCCCTCCTGATCTCTCCTAATTTCTCCTGATGCCCCACCCCCACCCTTTCTCTCCCTTAACCCTTGAATGGTGGAGTGTGAAAGAGACAAACTGTCCCATATGAGCTGACTCCCTCCCATTGGGTCTAGGAGTGGCCCAACTGGCTGACAAATTGTCAACAGGTCTACCCATCAGCTGGCTCCCTCCGAAGGGTCTGGGGGCGACTGAGGTAGGGTACCTGAAATCATATATCCACAGTAATAATAAAGGGTCCTCTGGTGGTGGGGGGGTAGACAAAAATAAAACAAATACATGCACACACTTATATGTATGATGTATATATACGCACACACACCCGCACACCCACACACACACACCCACACACACACACACACACCCACAAAGACATACACCTTCAACACCTTCAGACTGTTAAAATGTTGAGTCCCTGCTTGTCTCTGCCTTGTCTCCATTGTCTGTATGTAATGCTTGTATGTTTTCTTTCACTAGTCATGTTCTGTCTTGCATCACTTAAAAAAAGGAAAAAAAAAACAAAAAAAAACAAAAAAACACTGTTTTTGTAATAATTTATCTCAAAAATGCAAGTAAATGGTAGCATTTAAATGTTAATAGATAATAATAATTATAGTAATAATACATTTTTTTTTGTAAAAAGTGCTTTCAAGGGGCTGTACATAAAGTATATATAATGAAAATAAAAACTTGATAATCAGCATAGTGAGTGTAAAATCTTGTCTCATCTCAAGAGATGAAGAGTCTTGTCACACCCCTATTAATCAGATAAATATTTGTGTGAAAAAGGGTTCAGGAGCAGTTCTGTCACAATAATGGCACTGAAATTAGTTTATTTGAGCCTTGAGGTGATTTTTGGCACATTTTTTTTCTCTGTCACCTCTTTATGAGTGCTTATTATGGACTGGCTCTGAGCCAGATGTGTGTACGAGCCCGAGGGAATTACTCCTGATATACTCTATACCATGCACGGTTCTAACTTTTGTGTTTTATTCGTTCACAATCTTTGATTACTTCTATATAAAATGTGCATTTTTTTTTTTTTTTGACAGAGGTTTTTATTAATTGATGTATGCATGCGCATGCAAGTGTCTATTTACATGTGAAAGGAAAAAAAAGGCCATTGGCTTGTTTACTGCTACTCAATTGTGAGTGCGGTATGTGACTTTGTTATGTTGCAGCTACAAAAAAAAAAAAAACCTTGCAGCACTTTAATTGAAAGTGAGTTGCTGTATGTAAACATTGTGGTAACAGGTTGGATCGTAAACACTTGTTCATGGGTTCAGGTGGCACCCGGTATTAAATGGGTTTAATTGCGGGTAACAGGTCAGATTTTGAGTCTGAACTCTACGGAAATGGGCAGACACAAGTTTAAAAGTTTCTGCCCCACACACAAACAAAAGCACACATACTTACCGTTGCCTGTTCTGAGGCAAAGCCTTGGTATCTACAGCAAACATCTTGGACACAAAGATGATGACTGGAGCATCATCCCCACTTGAGCACTCAAGAAATGCTATAAAACACAGGAAAAAAAAACTTGAGTTAGTACCAAGGATGCAGATCAACCTTCCCCCACACAAAAAACAAAAACTTGTCTGTATTCTTATATTTTTTTAATCCAATCATTTCACATTGCATTTAAACTGTGACCCCATTCAGGATTAGAGATAGATTAGCCAGTTTCCATGTCCGCCATTAGGCAAATCTATATTCCAAAGCTCCAGTCTAGAATGATAGTGCAGGCCTGAAGACGAACCTAACCAATCAGCATAATTTGAGGTGAATGGGACAGTGTTTAGTTGTACTGAAGGCTGATAGCAATGGCTGCTACAGGTGTAGCAACTAGTTCAAATGTAGCTTTTCTTAGTGGCAGTTTTATCAGAACTAGACCACATTACTTTATTCAAACAGGAGCAGCGAACAGCACTGAAAGCTGAGGAGATGTTTTTGTTCTGATTTCCAATTGTAGCCAAGGCCTCAGTAAGGTTTAAATCCACTGACAAGCTCAGCCGTTTATAAACCACTGCAGCTGTTGTCTGTTGAGCTCAGGTTACCACCCAATCTTGCACATGCGTACAACCTCATTAGGACCTGAGCACCAAGGTGTGACCCTCTAAAGATTGTTAGGATTATTCACTATTTTATTCTGTGCAAGTGTTCAAGTGTTGGCAGCCTTATGTAGTAATGAAGAGTGATAATAAATAAATAAATAAATATTATCAAGAAAACCTCAAAGAAGAACAGGGCACCACCACTTATTCGGTTTGGTTATTTAATAACCAATAAAATATAGTAATTATTAATCAATTAAAACTTTAATTAATTAACAAAACTATTAATTATGAATCAATCTTATATCTCAAGTAATGAGTCCTTGTGACAGTGACTCCACTTACTAACTTAATAATGATTTTTGGACAACGACTGACGTTCTGAAGATTTATTATTAAATCAAGGAAGCAAAAGCATAAATCATGTGGTTATTATGGATATAATGTGAGTGAATAAACAGGAGATAACTAAATGTGATAATAAAGAAATGATGCTAACCTAGTTTGATGGAGAGTGGATGAGGAGGTTCTGGAGTCCTGGGCTAGGATCAGCTCAGTTGGATTTTTTTTTTGTCAAGCTGATTTGTTTGGCCACAGCACCAAAGTGGATCTCACAGAACAGCAAGTCTGATGAGCTTGGCAAAATTGATCTTCCCCAAGATTCGAATGGACTCATGTCGTTCCAAAAAACAGTTCTTAATTTGTCCAATTAGTATCAAATTAATATCTCAGGACGGACGACAAAACTTTGATTCTAGGATCACCGTGAAGTGCGAGGAAAAGAAAAAAGCTGCTCAAAAAGTTAGCACAAAGGCTATTAAAGATTGAAGAATTTGTGCTGGATAAAAAATAAAGTTTCAAAGTCTCAGGATTTGGCTCAAACTTGAAGAAGGAAACGTGTTTCACAAAGAAGAAGTCTTACAAAAAGTTACTTAGATAACTTAGAAAG
Organism: Cheilinus undulatus; assembly: GCF_018320785.1. Taxonomy (NCBI): domain Eukaryota; kingdom Metazoa; phylum Chordata; class Actinopteri; order Labriformes; family Labridae; genus Cheilinus; species Cheilinus undulatus. The sequence continues at coordinate 3,119,564 of NC_054865.1, forward strand.
TACAGACGAACAAAAGACTTGAAGAAAAAGGCAAACTCTCCTCTACAAGAAGATAAATAAAACTCTGGAAATGACAGGAAAGATTCTAAGACAAAGCTAGAACAAAAAGACTAAACAGAACTGAAGTGAACACAGAAGAGAAGACAGAACTGAAGACAGAAATGAACTACTGTGAGTTTTAAATGTCCGTCTTAAACGAGAGGGAGGGGTCTTTTCTATAAGTCCCCTCCTAGGGATCAAACGTCATTTACTACAGAACTTCACCTCTTCCTACTCTTCACCAAATTAGTAATTCAATAAGATCATGTAGGAACTGGTTATAGAACTCCAGAATAATATAACATCAATAAAACTGCCACACAACAAACATGAGAAAACACAGCTAGTTGGTTATAAACAACTAAGTATAAACACAACAGGAATCCATTCTGTAAAAGTATGTTTGTGACCGATACTGGACCGCAAGGGGGCAGTGCGATTTCATTAAAGATGTCTGGGTTGGAGATCTCAGCTTTTGTAGACACTTAGATTAAAGTCCATCGATTAATTTCTGGATAAAATTGGGTCCTAAAGCGACAAGAAACACGTCATTGTGTTCCTTGCGAACAAACTCAAAAGAATATAAACATTTCCTGTTGAAAAACATAATGTTTACAGTAGTTATAGTACTTTAGTCCATACAAGTTTGAGTTTGACAGAAAAATATTTACGGCCCCCATCTGGCTTGTTGTTTAGAGGTAGGAAGTCTGTTAAGAGGATAGGTTTCTCTGATTTATGATACATACTTCAAGAAGGTTTAAAGTTTTTGCGGCTTTGGCAAGACAAAGACTTAGGCTAAAAGGGTTCGTAATTGGGTCAACCAATCGGAATATTTACGATTTTAAGGTGTTGATCTCTCTGGGGATCTGTCCTTCCTCAGAAGTGTCAGGTTCAGCGTCGTACTGTCTGTGAAACTCTTTAGACAGGAACATGGTTCCTAAACAACAATGGATGATTGACAGGCATGGGGGAAAGAGTCTTCCCCCCCTCGTAGAGTTCCTACAATGGAGCTGCAGGCTTTAAGACTAGTTTGTAGGCAGTAGCAGGTTTCAGGCCTTTGATTCCACTACACTTAACATATTGTTATCCTCATAGTATAATTACTTAAGTCATTTTTGGCTTAATTGTGATAACTGCCTAACTGTACTCTCCTAATGTTGCTGATTCAGTGTGCCTTAATTTTTGGAAAACCTTAAAATATAACTCGGGCAATTATGCTATGAGGCTAAAGATCCCAGTAAAGTCTTATAACTCAGCAAATGCATTAGTTGAATTAAACAATCATGGATAAACAGTGTTAATCCCTGTGGAATGTGAACTTAACCCAGAAATTAAATCACATATTATTCAAATAGATAATTTATCAGCTTACTTAGCTAACAAACATTAAAAAAATAGTTCCAACATGAATTAGGGAATAAAGGTAACATGAAATAAAGGGTGTGACACACATTTTCTTGTGGAAATTAGAACGGTGTTTACAGAAGCAAACATGGCGACAGCCGGTGAAGTTAGGGTGCACTCACACTAGGTCACCCGTATCGTGCCCTATTCTAACCGTGCCGAAGCCCATTTGACCCCCTCACCTGTTCCCCCTTTGGCCCGCACTCACACTGCTCAACATATCCAGGCCTGGGCACAGATACGTCACGCGCCAACATCATCACAATAAGCGTCCACCGTTGATGAATTTATACGTGTTGATGACTCAGTATATATAAGTGTATTATTTTAGGCTGTAAAGTAGCAACAGATTTATACCCTATCTGATCTGACACCAGAGTTATCTCAGCTGACCTGGGATCAGTAGCTATGTTAACTATACAGAGCACAGTGAGGACAGAGAGAGAGAAAACGCGGTTCATAGCGGAGAATTATTGCTAACCACATATAATCTAGAGCCTGATCAGAGTTCCAAGCACTTCTGATGAATGAAACCCGGACTTTTTTAACTCGTTTGAGCCCCTACAGCTGCTCTTCTGCGTGTCAATATACTATCTGAAACCCCATGGAATTCTTTTACACGCCGTGAACTGAGCCTTTTCTTTGTGTTTGGATGCCTTTCAGTGCTGCACCAAACAAGCTCTCATGTCACAGGACAGTCTGTGTCCAGAACAGGATTAAATGTTCTGATAAAAGATTTTTTTAAACGGTGACGAGAGCGATTTTAACATTCTGATGAGAGCTGGAGGTGAATGCCCCTCAGGATTAATAAACGATGTTCCGTCCAAACGTCAACGATCAAGATCCCAATTTCAATTCTTGGTGACATGAAATAGAATTAGAGGTAAGTTAATTCAGTGGATGATAGTTTGGCATTATAATTTTATAATAAAAGAGGTTAAATCAGCCGTGTGATTAACCCCAGCACACACTTGTCCGCGTAATTGGCACTCTCCTTTACGCACAGAGGATGAAGGGTGTTTGTTATCCTGTGAGCTGCTGTTTGTGACTCAATCAAGGGAAGAAGCTTTATTTCACAAACCAAAAATCCTCTCACAGTGGTTAAAGCCTGGCTTTGCTCGAAACTGGTCAGAAATGTGGACTGGACTGGGATCCATTAGAACGAGGTAGTAGTAAAGCTGTGTGAAGTTAAATTCTTCAGCTCTTATAAAGTCCTTGTAACTCGTTGAAATTTAATGAGACAAAATGTACAGTTCTATCTTTCTAGAAAAAATTCTGCTGTCTTTGGCATGCAGCTGCTGTGCTCTCTGTGCTCTGAAGCGGGTCCCTCTGTTGTTACTTCATGTTACGTCACATTCCTGCACTTGTGCCCCTTCTTTTGCAACCGTACCATACCTAGGCCCACCTCATCCTTCCGTGCCGGGGCCGCGAAGCATGCCGCACCAAAGCACAGAACGATTGCACTCACATTGGCCAAATGTGCCAGGCGTTAGGCTGAAACAGGCCCAGGCACGGTACAGATGGCCTAGTGTGAGTGCGCCCTTAGTGTTGTTTACAGGCTTATGTTAAAAACAATGTGTGGCGGCAGCTGGCAAATTTGTGAGTGGGCGATGTTGTAAAGTAGGTAAAGTAGAAAGAAATTTTATAATTTAAAGCTGTCTTTATGCAGAGCAATAGCTGCAACATCTATACAGATGAGTGTGTGGATGTGGTGTCGGAGCCACGAGTGGTGGGATCGGGACTTGACTGGTTTCACAAAGCGGGAGTTCTTCCAAAGTTTCAGAATGTCAAGGAATACCTTTTATCACATTTGTCAGCACCTTGCCTCGAGACTTTTGAGGCGAGACACATCATTCAGGAAACCCATTTCCCTGAGAAAGTGAGTAGGAAAGGGGCAGTACTGGTTAGCAACAGGGATGGGTTACTGCACCTTGCCTAACCTGTTTGGAATTGCCAAGTCCTCTGTTTGTGCTATTGTCCATGACTTTTACGGAGCTATGCATCATGTCCTCATGCCAGACCACATTAAACTACCTCAGGGAGACAATCTCCAGGAGGTGCTGCAAGGCTTCAGACAGAGGTGGAAGTTCCCCCAGTGCAGCTCTAGGAATTACAGGTAGAAGAGCACACAAGACGACGCAGAGGGGGATATTTTCTGATATTTTTTAAGCTGTAATGCTCAGAAACAATGCATCTTCAACCCGTCCCAAAGTTGTTGGCTGTTTGTATTAAGTTGCACTGCTGAGTCTCTCTGCTCTGCCCTTACTCACTGAATAAACTCCTGTGGTCAGTTTAATTCACCTGCCAGCAAATAAGCTGTGTGGTATCATCTTCTTTTATAATCTCCTTCAAGTGTTCATGTTAGCGTTAGCCTCTCTTACAGACAGACAGAAAGCAGAGGGGATAAAAGATGATGTCTGCTGGTCATTGAGTACCGACGTGCAAACTTTTTCCCTCTCACCTCCGTCAATACATGCTGCATGCTGTCTGCTTTATGCTAGTAAATGACACAGTGCAGGCTGGATCAAGTGATCCTGTTATTAGTTACTGTTATAAATGAATGAAAAAACAATGATCTGAGGTTATTTTGTAGACTGTATGAGTTTAAAGAGTTACCGCACTGGGATCATGGAGATCTTAGGATCAAAGGCAGGTGCACACTGATCGTCTCTCAATTATTTTTTTTTTTTAGTACGGGATGAGCCTAAAAAATCTATTAAAGGGGACATATTTTACCCTTTCAAGACAAGTTTATATTGTTCTCAGAGGTCCCCAAAACATGCCTGTGAAGTTTGTTGCTGTAAAAACACTCCAGTATTGGATTTCCTTTATGTCTAAAAACCCCTCTGTTTCAGCCCTGCTCAGAATGAGCTGTTTCTGTGTCTGTGGCTTTAAATGGTAATTATTGTCACACCACTGGACATCTCTTCTCATTAGGCTAAGGCTGTACCGTCTGAGAATTTAATGATGTAGTTCTCTGGGTGGACTCTCTTGCAGTCATTAGTGTACAGAGGAAAGAGGAGAGGAAAGCTGACACAGCCCTGAGGAGCACCAGTACTGATCAGTCTGGACTCCGAGAGGGCGTTATTTACTCTGACTTGTGGTGTTCGATTAGTTAAAAAACATGAGGACCTTCTCAAGATAAAAGGATTCACACACATCTGTTAAAGTTTTTGCATTAAAAGGTGAGGCTGCAGTGTATTAAAAGCTGAGCTAAAATCAATTAAAAGCACACGTGCACAAGCCTTGGGGTCTTCTAGGTGTTTGGTGACCAGGTGTGTGATACTGTTAATAGCATCATCAGTGCCACGCCCCTGCTTATACGCAAACTGAAAAGGATCTAAAAGAAAATCAACCTCTGTTTTAAGCCAGGAGACAATGATCCTTTCAAAACATTTCATTATTATGGGTGTTAATGCAACAGGTCTGAAATCATTATTTGACCAGGGACAGGGTTTTTTAGGGACAGGTGTGATTATTGATTTTTCTAGAGGGTGGGTACTGTATACAGGTCCACAGATTTTTGGAAAAGAGGGCAAAAAGCTAGCGCCAGCTCCTCAGCACACTTCTTAATGAGACATGCAGAGATGCTGTCTGGCCCTGTAGCTTTTTTTGTGCAAATTCTCTTAAAGAGTGATTGAACCTTGCAGGGTTCAATCACCAAGCCAGTGACCTGATCAGAAATAATAACAGTCTCTAGAACCTCTTAAAGTTCAGAGGAAAAGTCATTAATTTCAAAGCGCATATAAAAATCATTAAACTCATTGGCATTCTGCAAGTCATCAGTTGTGCATAGGCTTTTTTTTTTGTAGGGGTCATATTAGTGATTGCTTTCATGTTGTCCCACAGCTTTTTAGGGTTCATGGTAAGGAAGTTCTGTTTAATAGTCTCCTTGTGCTTTGTCCTGGCTTCCTGAAGCGTGCTGTTAAGTTCTTCTTGCACAGCTTTAAGTTGAATTTTGTCCTGGTTTTTAAAAGCATTTTTTTGCGATTAATGCAGTCCTTCACCTCCTTTGTTATGTATGGTTTGTTGTTGGTGTAAATGGTAATTGTCCTTTCAGGTATTATATCGTCCAAACAGAACGTTATATAATCAGTATTAGATTCAGTGGCGATATCCAAATCCACCTCCTGAAAGATGCTCCATTCAGTGGACAAGAAACATCCTTTCAGGGTCTCTATGCTGTCAGCTGTCCAAACCTTGACAGTTTTGGTGACAGGTTTATTGCGTTTAAAAACTGATTCACAGCTGCAGTTTTATGGTCTGAGTTTGACAGCGGTGGTTTGGCTTTGCTTGCATAAGCGTTGGTCACGTTACCGTAACATTTATCTAATATTTTATTGTCTCTTGTACTGATGAACCAGACAGTAACAATTCGAGTTTGCATTGATTAAAATCCCCCAGGATGAAAACCGGAGCCTCTGGTGTGAGTAAAAGTTGGTGATGCATGCAGTCAGTGATTTGGGCTGCTGCGCTCACAGCATTGCCACTGGGTGGAACATAAACAGTGCAGAGGATGATATTCCCAAATTCACGGTTTAAAAGCGGTTTAAATTGAGTATTTAAATGTGTATAACATGTTTTGCTAATGCACTACCTACTTTAAGAAAGCAGAAGCTTCTGTAACATACAACGTCATGTTTTTTTTTTCATTTCACATTATAAACTAGAAAAGCACTCGGAGAGCGAAGACCCCCACCATTATCCCTAACTCTCAATAGTAAAGAACCCTTTCAAAAATTCCTGGATCCAGACGGTGATCCAGATCACTCCCAAAATCTAATCAGTTCTTCTATTTCTGCCATTTCCTGAAAATTTCATCAAAATCCGTCCATAACTTTTTGAGTTATGTTGCTAACAAACAAACAAACTAACAAACCCTGACAATCACATAACCTCCTTGGCGGAGGTAATAACAGTTCTAGAGGATTGACATGCTTTCTGTGCTTTGCTGCAGCACACAGCACCAGTTGCTTACACTCAATTATTCCCACTCTCCCAGCGTTCTGACACACTCCAACATAGATTTGGGTGCGAGGGCCCTCCTGTGTGATTGCAGCCCTAATTGTTAATGTGCAAGCATGTTTACTGACCTCTTCGGAGTTCCTGTGTCTGTTCAGGCATCAAATCAAATCGTCGAGCACAAGCACTCATCAGTTTCTCTACCCTCTCGGGTACCATGTCCAAGGGGCTTGGAAGCTTCTCACACACCATCGCTGCAGTCTTTGTTTAAGAAACCAAATGCAAAAACTTGAGAAAAATATCCTGATAAAGGCAGTCAAAAACAGGAAGAAGACCTGTTTTATTTAAGAGAGGTTGTCACAGATGAAGACCAAGAAAAAAAGGATACATAAGACAGCCTGGGAAACTGGTAACCACTGGGTACAAATGGCAGAAAGTAGTACTTTGGGATCAGAGTGGCGAGAGTCCCTTGCCATCACCGTTATTCCGAGTGACGTCATCACCTTCTCCACCTTATTCCTGTCTCTATGGAAAGAAAAACAGCACATATAGAGTACACACACACATATACACACACACACCCGTACACATATACAGTACTTAACGAATTTATTAGATCACCCTAACCCTAACCAAAGTAAGGTTTATGCCACAGCTGCCCTAAATTAACAGCATTGGTAATTACCAAAATAATTTCTTATGTGTCTGCAATGGTTAATACACCAATATGTAGAAGCTCTTTAACCCAAATGATATTTTTAATGATGAAATATAATTATTATTGTTATACATGAGTTTTCAAATTTACTGATTTACAAAAAAACTGAAAAAATAGTAAAGCACCTTGATATTTCTTGATTAATATGTCAAATTATAGTTATTTACTTGCATTCCTGAACAGAAAAATTAGTTTTAGGGGTTGAATGTTATGCTTGATTTATTTCTGACGTCTCAGAGAAGCCCAGTGAGCTGGCTCAAATTTGGGTGAATTCAGTTTGAAATTCCTCATTCCTGTTCAAAATGGTAAAACGTGGAGACCTCACTGAAAATGAAAGAGTCCACATTAAAGCACTCCATGATGCTGGATGGTCTTTGAGACAAATATGACAGGTGGTCTAATAAATTTGTTAAGCACTGTATATATTAGGGTTTGGAATCACTAGTGGCCCCACGATAAAAAATTATCACGATTCTTGGGTCACAATTTGATATTGTTGCGATTTTAAACATTTTGGAATACAGTGAGTATTGCAATAACATATCTCACGATATATTGCGATCCATACCATTTTTCAACTGTTTAATGATCTAGCTTTAGTCTTGCCTTTATGTTTGTTGTATTTCCGCAGTATTTTATTTTCATGTAGCACTTCTTGCAAACCTCATGTGTCATGTCCATCTTATTCGTGCCCTGTTTGGATTCCTAATGTCCTTCCCCTGGTGCTGCCATATATATATACACACACACACACACATATATATATATACACATATATATATATACACACATTATATATATACACACACATTATATATATATATATATATACATAAATGGTTTTAAGAGATGGTTAAGTCCTCTTACTACACCTTAAAAGTTCTCCTCTGAGACTTTTACTTTGTGCGTTCATGAGTTTTGAAAAGCAGCTTCACCTGTCTTTATTGACTTCATTCCAGTAAATCTTCTGGACTGATGACAGTCATTTCTTACTGTCAGCATTTATTTTACATTTGGACTACATTTTTTAGTTTGAAAGTAAAAATATGATAAATTATAGCAGACATTTTTTAAGTAATTACTTGCTTTTTCTCTTGAGCAAGGCAGATGTGTCTACCTTACTCACATCAGAACAGTGAAACACCATTAGATGTGTTTGTGCTTTACTGCTGAGCTCTCAGCAGAGACTTGACTTCTTTATGCCATGTGTGATGATGAGATCTGTTGTTCGTGTTCAGCTGCTAACTATGGAATTTGTGAGATTAATCACGATTAAAAATTTTAATCTATTGCCAGCCCTAATATATATCTTTATATGATAGAGCTGTTCATGCACCTGTCTGTGATAAATTTACTGTCTCTCTCTGCTGTGCCACAAAACTCTCCCCACTAGTTTACAAGCACTGAGTAGTCTTGCAGTGTCTGAGTTAAAAATAGTTTCCCTTAATGTTAACAGAATTAATAATGCAATTACAAGGCAACAAAAATCTTTCTCTTTTGAAAAAGGTAAAGGTGAAGGTAGCTCTATTATCTGAAACACACCTAAATGATTCAAAGCACCTAAAACTAAGAAGGAGCTGGATGGTAGAGGTGTTTTACTCATCTTATAATACAAAGAGCAGAGGAGTAGCCATATTAATCCATCGAAGTTTACCATTTAACCTTTAGCAAACCATAGAAGACCGCGATGGTCGCTACATTCTTGTATCAGGCTATATATACAAGGAGCAAATTCTTATAGGCTGAATTTATGGTCCTAATTCATATGAAGCTACCTTTTTTCCTAAACTCTTGTCTGATGTCTCCTCAGTGTCTTCATTTTACAGTCATGGACGAAAGTATTAGCACCCCCGGAATTTTTCCAGAAAATACACCATTTCTCCCAGAAATTGCTGCAATTACAAATATTTTTGGTATACACGTTTGTTTTATTTATGTGCATTGGAGCAACACAAAAAATCTGAAGAAAAAAGACAAAATTTACATAATTTTGCACAAAACTCAAAAAATGGGCCGGACAAAATTATTGGCACCCTCAACTTAAGATTTGGTTGCACACCATTGGGAAAAAATAACTGAAACCGAACTCTTCCTATAACCATCAACAAGCTTCTTACACCTCTCAACTGGAATTTTGGACCACTCTTCTTTTGGGATTTTTTTTTTAGCCAGTAATTTAAGTGTACTTGTCATTGACGCTCACTGAAGGTGGCAGATATCTTGTTCAGTGTTCAGAGAAAAAGAGACTAAATCAAATCAGAGGTGTTAACAGTGAAAACCTATATAGTCTCCTTTTTCTAAAAAAGAAAACTCAGGAAAAAATTGATAAGGGAATCGATAAAGAATAGAATCAATAAGAAGAGTCGATAAAAGCATTGATATCAATAAAATCCTATCAATTCCACTACTAAGCATTTTTAGGAGCTGTACTGCAAAGACTTTTCCTCTAAAACTGTGCACACTATGTGCTGTACAAATAATGAAATCAAGGCCATTCCCAGACAAGGATGTTTAAAACTTTTTAATATTAATAAAATATAATAATAATAATAACTTGAAGTATCTTAACTTTACCTTCTGGTGACAACAGCATCATATAAACTCCAAATGTTATCCAGCACAAGCTGCACAAACAGTGGCTTCTTTCCTTTGGCCTGCAACAAAGACAGAAACAAAGACACTGCATCACTGAAACAAATTTAAAACCAAAAGGCCAAAAAGACATGTTCTTAAACACACTGCACAGCTTTGCTGGACAACTTGATGTTTACAACTTCGCTTTTAAACATGATTTGACTGCAATGTTTCCTACAGGATTTTATCAGACTGTTAAGGAAAACTTTGAGCTGACGAGGGAGGGGCAGGTGCATGCCTCCTCTGGAGAAAAATGTGTAGTTAAAAGTTAAAATGCACTAATCATAGGATATTTAAAAACAAATCAAGAGGCTAAATCTGTGAAAACTTTGTTCTTGTTGGTCATGTCAGGTTATGTTACAGAGCTTGCTGAAGGTATTCCTGTCCTACATAGAAATAGGGAATTTTATTTTTACCAATATTGATTCCCTTAAATTCATCTTACTGATCTGAGTACTCATTGATAGTGTTATTGATAATTGTCTGCTGTCTACTGGCTGTAAATGTCCAGCCACACTGTGCATTCCGCACTCCACAAATACACTGAAATACAACTGTGTGAAGGAGTACCACATATCATAAGATAACCAGTGACAAGAGGTCGCTAACTGCCCATTCCCCCTGACATTCTGAAAATTAACCCCTGCTCATGCAGTGTGTGTCATCTCCTCCTGCCTGCACCTGCAACATGTGTGTCCAATCCCTCCTTAAGCCCAACCATCCACTTAAAGCATGGAATGACAAACACTGCATTCAGTTAAAGAAATTATAATATCACTTAAGCACTACAAACTTCTGGTACACATCATCTGTTTTTAAGTCATACAGTGCTGAGAAAAAGTATTTGCCCCCTTTCTGGTTCCTGATTTTTTTTTTCTTTGCATATTTATCACATTTAAATAGCATCTCACAAAGAAAACTCAAGTAAATACAAAATTCAGTTTCTAAATGACTTTACTTAATAAGGGGGAAAAAAAATCCAATCCTCTCTGTCCCTGTGTGAAAACGTAATTGCCCCCTGAACCTAATAACTGGTTGTTCCACCCTTGGCAGCAATAACTGAAATCAAGCGTTTGTGATAGCTGGGGATGAGTCTTTCTCATTGCTGTGGAGGAATTCTGGCCCACTCTTCTTCACAGAATTGTTTTAACTCAGCCATATTGGAGGGTTTTCCAGCATGAACTGGCCATTTAAGGTCACACCACAGCATCTCAGTTGGATTTGATTCCCGACTTTGACTGGGCCACTCCAGAACCTTAATTTTGTTTATTTGAGCCATTCAGAGATAGAATTGCTGGTATGTTTTGGGTCATTGTCCTGCTGCATAACCCAAGATCGCTTGAGCTTGAGGTCATTGACTGATGGCCAGACATTGGCCATTGGATTTTCTGGTAGACAGCAGAATTTATTGTTCCATCAATCACAGCAAGTGGTCCAGGTGCTGAAGCAGCAAAGCAGCCCCAGACGGTCACACGGCCACCACCATGTTTGACTGTGGGCATGATGTTCTTTTTATCAAATGCTGTGTTATTTTTACTCCAGATGTAATGGGCCGCACATCTTCCAGAAAGTAATACTTTTGTCTGGTCAGTCCACAGAATATTTCTCCCAAAGTATTGGGGATCATCAGGATATTTTTTTGTCAAATGTGAGATGAGCCTTTGTGTTCTTTTTGTCAGCAGTGGTTTCGGCCTTGGAACTCTCCCATGATGCCATTGTTGCCCAGTGTTTTTCTGATGGTTGAGTCATGAACTCTGACCTTAACTTAGGCCAGTGAGGCCTGCAGGTCTTTGGATGTGGTTCTGGGTTCTTTTGGGACCTCCTGGATGAGTCGTCGTGGCACCTTTGGAGTCATTTTGGTTGGCCAGCCACTCCTGGGAAGGTTTGCCACTGTCCCCAGTTTTCGAATGGCTCTGACCATGGTTCGCGGGAGTCCCAAAGCCTTGGAAATGTTTTTGTAACTTTTTCCAGACTGATAGATTTCAATCACTTTGTTTCTCATTTGTTCTTGAATTCCTTTGGATGGTGGCATGATGTGTTTCTTTCTGAGATCTTGTAGCCTACTTCACTTTGTCTGACAGCTTCTAGTTAAGGGATTTCTTCATTCAACAAATCTGGCGGTAATCAGGCCAGGGTGTGGCCAGTGAAACTGAACTGAGCTTTCCAAGAACTGTGGTTAATCACAGCTAGGGGTGAGAACCGGTTCCAATTGGCTTGATCCATCGACATCATTTACATTTAATCCTAACGATTCCCTTATCGACGCCTCACCTCCCCGTGCTATAAAAAACAGGCTTCGCATGTGACAGTCAGCTGAACAGAGAAGCTGAAAAAATAAACATTTATCGGGGTACACAATATCTCCGAAAGGTGTTTAAAAAACACACTTTTACTAACACTTGTCAGCTTGCGTGCATACGCACAATGAGAGGAGCACACGCCTCTCCGCTTCATCTAATCCTTTATCAAAATGCCTGGAGTCTAAAATAAAACAGGTTTACAAGGAGACGTTTACATGAGCAGAAGAAGTAAATTATGTAAGTAAAGTGGGTTAAATCAGGGCAGAGAATCAAATGAAGTTTCTCTTTTTTCTCTTTCAATGACACAGACGTGCGCTCTTTTTCCTCCCTCCCCTCTCCTCCTCCCAGTAGTAAGATGAGAATTGATGGCCTAATCCTAATCTAATATCATAGAATCTGGGAATGTGAAGTAGTGTCCTGTGTGCTTTGAAACAGAAAAAGATTGGAATTTAATATTATTTATGTCTGCGGTGTGTTTCAATGGCGAGCTCTGTCCTGCTGAGTGTTTACTTCAAGACGATCTTATTAAAAGTTACATAATACTTAAGTGCATAAAATGACCAACAAGCACTGATTAGTTTCATCTATATTTCACATTAAACGAGTAAAGATAAGTTTAAACGTCTTTAAAAACCCTCAGTGGTTTCTGCAGTACCAGCACCTGTGAGTGTGCGTAATAATTTGTTATCACTGATCACAGCCAGAAAGAAGAGTTAGAGCGTTTTTAAACTCATGTTGTCTTAGATCACACTGGAGCCAGCAGTGCACGTTTAACAGTTTGACTTTAGAGAAGACTATACCGCAGTGCCAGAGCTGTCCCCGCGCTGTGCAACACCTTGGCGCGCGAGATTCTGTGCGCCAGTATATATGGGAGTGTTCGTCCTTTGCAAAACTGTCCCGACATCATTAACAGAGTTCAGTCATCACTTTTAAAGTGTGTTCACTCAAAGGCAGTGATGCTGCAGCTGGAAAAATACACATATTCTCGAGGAATTTATTATTAATGTGCGCTAATCGTATAGCACTGTCTTCATGATGGTAATTAAAGCAACACTGTGGCTACTTTTAATACCTCAGGATACAATATTACTGTATTACCACCCATTTCTAATGAACAGTCACAAACACAGACTAAAGTGGTCAAAAATGTGGACTCATTTCTCCAAAAATGACACACACACGGCAACGTCTGTCAAACAGTGATGTCTTATACATGACATGCATCTTTTTGCCCACGAACTCTTAATTTTGCATGAGTTCAATTTTTTTGATAATTCCGGATATCTAGGATCCAGAGATTAGTTTTGTATTTATTTTAAGGTTTTGTCTTTTAAATAAAATGTGCAGTAATATTGTATTCTAATTCAGGTTCACAGATAAAAGCTCCTCCCCTCCCTGAGCTGCCACCTTAACATGGTAGAGGGGTTTGCATGTCTCAGTGACCCTAGGAGCTATGTTGTCAGGGACTTCATGCCCTTGGTAGGGTCTCCCAAGGCAAACAGGTCTTAGGTGAGGGACCAGACGAAGTGCAGCTCATAAACCTCTAACGGCAGAACGGCACAAAGGACTCAGATCTCCCTTGCCCTGACGTGGGTCACCGGGGCCCCCTCCTGGAGCCAGGCCTGGGAGTGGGGCTCGATGGCGAGCGCCTGGTGGCTGGGCCTGCACCCATGGGGCCCGGCCGGGCACAGTCTGAAGAGGCAAAGTGGGTCCCCCCTCCCATGGACTCACCACCCGTAGGAGGGGCCATAGAGGTTGGGTGCATTATGAGCTGGGCGGCGGCCGAAGGTGGCCCTGGCATTCCCATCCTCGGCTGCAGAGGCTGGCTCTGGGCATGTGGAACGTCACCTCTCTGGTGGGGAAGGAGCCTGAGCTTGTGCATGAGGTTGAGCGGTACCAGCTGGATATAGTTGGTCTCACCTGGACAGTTTGGGCTCTGGAACCAGTCCTCTTGAGAGGGGTTGGACTCCTTTCCACTCTGGAGTTGCACTTGGTGAGAGGCGCCAAGCAGGTGTGGGCATACTGATTGCCCCTGGGCTGGCAGCCTGTACATATGGGTTTACCCTGGTGGATGAGAGGGTAGGTCCTGACTGTTGTTTGTGCATATGCACCAAACAGCAGCACAGAGTACCCACCCTTTTTGGAGTCACTGGAGGGGGTGCTGGAGAGCGCTCCTTCTGGGTACTCCCTCGTCCTGCTGGGAGACTTCAATGCTCACGTGGGCAATGACAGTGAGACCTGGGAGGGGGTGATTGGGAGGAACAGCCCCCCTGATCTGAACCCTAGAGGTGTTCTGTTGCTGGACTTCTGTGCTCGTCATGGAATGTCTATAACGAACACCATTTTCAGGCATAATGGTGTCCACATGTGCACTTGGCACCAGGACACCCTAGGTCGCAGTTCGACGATTGACTTTGTAGTTGTATCATTGGACTTGCAGCCACATGTCCTGGACACTCGGGCAAAGAGAGGGGTGGAGCTGTCAACTGATCACCACCTGGTGATGAGTTGGCTCCGCTGGTGGGGGAGGATGTCAGTCAGACCTGGCAGGCCCAAACGTATTGTGACGGTCTGCTGGGAACATCGGGCGGAGTCGCCTGTCAGAAGGCGCTTCAACTCTCACCTCCGACAGAGCTTCAACCACGTTCCGGGGGAGGCGGGGGACATTGAGTCTGAGTGGGCTGTGTTCCGTGCCTCTATTGTCGAGGCGGCTGATAGGAGCTGTGGCCGTAAGGTGGTCGATGCCTGTTGTGGCAGTAACCTCAGAACCCGCTGGTGGACACCGGTGGTGAGGGACGCTGTCAAGCTGAAGGGGGAGTCTTATCGGGCCTTTCTGGCCTGCGGGACCCCAGAGGCAGCTGACAGGTACTGGCAGGCCAAGCGGTTTGTGGCTTCAGAGGTTGCTAAGGCAAACACTTGGACATGGGAGGAGTTTGGGGAGGCCATGGAGAACGACTTCCGTACAGCTTCAAGAAGATTCTGGACCACCATCCGGTGTCTCAGGAGGGGGAAGCAGTGCACTGTCAATACCTTGTACAGTGGAGATGGCGCGCTGTTGACCTCGACTCAGGCCATTGTGGGTCGGTGGAAGGAATACTTCGAAGACCTCCTCAATCCCATCAACACACCTTCCGATGAGGAAGCAGAGTCTGGGGACACAGGTGTGGGCTCTTGTATCTCTGGGGCTGAGGTCGCCAAGGTGGTCAAAAAGCTCCTCGGTGGCAGGGCCCCGGGGGTGGATGAGATTTGCCCTGAGTTCCTCAAGGCTCTGGATGTTGAAAGGCTGTCTTGGCTGACACACCTTTGCGACATCGCGTGGACATCAGGGACAGTGCCCCTGGACTGGCAGACTGGGGTGGTGGTTCCCCTCTTTAAGAAGGAGGACCGGAGGGTGTGTTCCAATTATAGGGGGATCACACTTCTCAGCCTCCCCGGTAAGGTCTATTCGGGGATCCTGGAGAGGAGGGTCCGTCAGATAGTCTATCCTCAGATTCTGTCTATCCTCAACTCTTCACTCTCGGTAGGGTCCTAGAGGGTGCATGGGAGTTTGCCCAACCAGTCTACATGTGTTTTGTGAACGTGGAGAAGGCATTCGACCGTGTCCCGCGAAGAATCCTGTGGAGGGTGCTCTGGGAGTATGGGGTGCTGGACCCCCTGATAAGGGCTGTTCGGTCCCTGTACGACCGGTGCCAGAGCTTGGTCCGCAATGCCGGACAATTGTCGAACTCATTCCCGGTGCGTGAAGTTTGGTGGCCTCAGGATTAAGTCTCTGCTTTTTGATGATGATGATGTGGTTCTGTTGGCTTCATCAGACCAGGACCTCCAGCTCTCACTGGAACAGTATGCAACTGAGTGTGAAGCGGCTGGGGTGAGAATCAACACCTCCAAATCCAAGGCCATGGTCCTCAGTCGGAAAAGGGTGGAATGCCCTCTCCGGGTTGGGAATGAGATCCTGCCCCAAGTGGAGGAGTTCAAGTATCTCGGGGTCTTGTTCACGAGTGATGGAAGAGTGGAGCGGGAGATCGGCAGGCGGATCGGTGCGGCGTCAGCAGTGATGCGGTCTCTGCATTGATCTGTCGTAGTGAAGAAAGAGCTGAGTCAAAAGGCGAAGCTCTCAATTTACCGGTCGATCTACGTTTCCACCCTCACCTATGGTCATGAACTGTGGGTTGTGACAGAAAGAACGAGATCGCAGATACAGGCATCTGAAATGAGTTTCCTACGCAGGGTGTCTGGGCTCTTCCTTAGAGATAGGGTGAGAAGCTCAGCCATCTGGGAAAGACTCAGAGTAGAGCCGCTGCTCCTCCATGTTGAGAGGAGCCAGATGAGGTGGCTCGGGCACCTGGTCCGGATGCCTCCTGGACGCCTTCCTGGTGAGGTGTTAGGGGGAAAGTCCCACTGGGAAGAGGCCCCGGGGAAGACCCAGGACACACTGGAGAGACTACTAGTGCATCTCAAAAAAGTAGAATATCATGAAAAAGTTCAGTATTTTTTGTCACTCTTTTCTGAAAGTGAAACCCATATATTATATACACTTGTTACACATAAAGTGAAGTATTTCAAGCCTTTATTTCGTGAAATGTTGATGATTATGGCTTACAGATAAGAAAACCCAAAATTCAGTGTCTCAAAAAATTAGATTACATAAGATCAATTAAAAAAAGGATATTTTAAACAGAAATGTCAGGCTTCTGAAAAGTATGTTCATTTCTATGCCTTCAATACTTGGTTGGGCCTCCTTTTGCATGAATTACTCCATCAATGTGGCGTGGCATGGAGGCGATCAGCCTGTGGCTCTGCTCAGGTGTAATGGAAGCCCAGGTTGCTTTGATAGTGGCCTTCAGGTCATCTGAAATTTTGGGACTGGTGTCTCTCATCTTCCTCTTGACAATACCCCAAAGATTCTCTATGGGGTTCAGGTCAGGCCAGTTTGCTGACCAATCAAGCACAGTAACACCATGGTCACTGAACCAGCTTTTGGTACCTTTGGCAGTGTGAGCAGGTGCAAAGTCCTACTGGAAAATGAAATCAGCATCTCCATAAAGCTTGTCAGCAGAAGGAAGCATGAAGTGCTGTAAAATGTCCTGGTAGATGGCTGCATTGACTGTGGACTTCATAAAATACAGTGGACCAACACCAGCAGATGCCATGGCAGCCTAAATCATCACTGACTGTGGAAACTTCACACTGGACTTCAAGCAACCTCTCCAGTCTTCTAGGTCCCAGAGTCTGGAGGAGAAGTGACCTGAAGGCCGCTATCAAAGCAACCTGGGCATCACTTACACCTGAGCAGTGCCACAGGCTGATTGCCTCCATGCCACGCCGCACTGATGCAGTATTTCAAGCAAAAGGAGGCCCAACCGAGTATTGAGTGCATAGAAATCAACATACTTTTCAGAAGCCTGACATTTCTGTTGAAAACATCCTTTTTTATTGATCTTACGGAATATTCTAATTTTTTGAGACACTGAATTTTGGGTTCTCTTATCTGTAAGCCATAATCATCAATATTTCAAGAAATAAAGGCCTGAAAAATTCCACTCTATGTGCCACAAGTCTATACAATATATGGGTTTCACTTTCAGAAAAGAGTAACAAAAATAGTGAACTTTTTCATGATATTCTAATTTTTTGAGATGCACCTGTTTATCTGTGACCACACATTTTGCTTTCGTGATTTTGTTTTAAGAATAGTTCCTGTGGTACAGTTTTAAACAAAATTTTTACTCCACCCATCTTATGTAGCTTTAAAGATAAACATCACCCCTTTCTGACTGTTTTAAGGAAGCATAAATAAAATGTTTTGATCTTCAACATGTTGCAAGGGGAAACAGAATTGTTCTCATTTGAAACCCAAATCTTTACTTAAATTGTCTTGAAAACAGCACATGTAAGTGGTTCTGCAAAAATAAATGATAGAGAATTCAGGTGATGCATGGATACTCAGCATCCCCCTGAACCCTCATAAAGGCTGCTCACACTACACTTGTTTTTGGTTGTTCACCACGGCTCCATTTCAGATCTTTGCTGACAGCCTGGCCTCATTACAAGAGTATAGAGGTGTCCCGATCCGATATTGATATCGGATATTGGTCCGATATCAGCAAAAAAAAAAACAAACAAAAAAAAACAACAAAAAAAAAAAACTATCGGATTATATCAGATTACATCTAAACTCTCTGATTTAAGCACTCTGATACAAGCAGTCCATTCCAGACTCCGCTCCAGCACTTCTATCCAGCAGCGCCACAGGATCCAGCATGCAGAGCCCACGTGATCACAACAACAGCGTGCTTGAGTGCTAACCGGTGCTAACTGCTAACACAGTAGCAGGGAGTAGGAGTGATGTCAGCTGTGTCGCAGTATTTTTCGTTAAAGTCAGATAAAGACGTTGCAGCTGAGTGCAAAACTTGTCATGCACAAGTTCCCTGTGGTGGCAAAGAACCGAGGAAGTTTAATACGACCAACCTCATCGGGCATTCGAAGAAGCATCACAAAAAACAGCATGAGGATTTTCACAAGAACACGAAGAAATAACAAGGCTCCGCCCTTCAAACAACCGACGCTGTCCGAAACATTTGGAAAGTGTGATAAACTCCCATGGGACGGCAAAAAGGCATTAGCTATAACAGAAAAGATCGATGACGAGCCCCTGTCAGTGGTGAGTAATGTCGAGTTTAAACGCTTAATTGAACCTCAAGCCTATTTTTAACCAATGGGTTACATAAATTTTGACCTTAAACATAAGCATATTCTACAATTGAATAGAATACATCAAAAACAAATTAGACAAGCCTGAAAAATTACCTCAATAAATCCAATAAAAACAAATACTTATAAAGTGCAAAATAACAAATGAAGTTCACCTCAGTTATTTTTTACTGCCAGTATATGGTGGGAACAACTGAGGGCAGGGGAAAAAAAACCCACAATATTGTCTATTGTCCAACTGCTTGAAGTTAAGAGTCCACAGCTCCAATTTCAAAATAAATACCTCACTCTAATAACAAGAGCAGAAAACAAATAATAATCAGTCAGTTAACTAAATTCCTAACAAAACCCTTCCTACTCCTCCATCTCCACTTTCTGCAGTCCGAGCATGATGTGGAGATTCTTTTTTAAGAAGATAAGCATTTTGGCTTTCACACCCTGTCCCCACACATTCATGCTCACAGAAAGAAACACAGTATAGACAGGCCTGTCTAATTTATTTTTGATTTGTTCTATTTAATTGTAGAATGTGCTTATGTTTAAGGTCAAAATTTATGTAACCCATTGGTTAATAATAAATGGGTCAGTTTTTCTCGTACCTACTGTTGCTGACTTGTTCTCTGAGTAATAGCCTTTTCTAACATTCCATACTACAAAATAAGTAATAAAAGTATGTATGATTCGTGCTGATATCGTAACGGCCGATATCGGTATCAGCCTCAAGGTTGAAATATCGGTATCGTATCTGAAGTGAAAAAAATCTGATCAGGACATCCCTACAAGAGTGATCCCGATTGCTTGTTGTATGCTGACATCACCACAGTCTCCGCAACTGTGTGTCAGGTGGGTGGGTCAAAAAGTGTCAATTACATCAATTAAAGCGTCTACAACAGAAGCGCTCTGTGTGATTGCAGCAATCTTTAGCTCATAAAAGAAGAAAAATAAAAGCTCGGATTGGATTATGGATAACAATTATGGATGTATCAAGAGATGGACAGCATGGACTGTCTGGCACTCCTTCAGATAGATCTTCAGATATGCATGTGATGACTTAAAAAAACATAAATACTGTAAATAAAATGTACACATTAGTTCCTCGGAGGGAGTAAAATTAGGGACTCTTGTATGATGCTGCAAAGATAAGGAACAATTTACTCTCCTGTTTGTAGAAATCAGGATTCACGTCACTGACGTCAGGGTGTCCAATTAGATAATGACGTAAGAAAATTTTCTGACATGCTAGTCTTGTCAATATAAAGTGGTGCATAATTGTGAAGTGAAAGATAAAGTATGCATGGCTATCAAAACTTTTTACAAATGAAAATCTGTTAAGTGTGGTGTGCAAAAGTACTTTGTAAGACTTTGTAGAGCCACTTTTTGCTGCAATTACAGCTGCAAGTATTTTGGGGTATGTCTCTACCAACTTGGCACATCTAGACTCTGAAATTATTATCCATTCCTCTTTGCAGAATAGCTCAAGCTCAGTCAGATTTGATGGAGAGCATCAGTGAACAGCAATTTTGAAGTCTTGCCACAGATTCTCAATGACATTTAGGTCTGGACTTTGACTGGGCCATTCTAAAACATGAATATGCTTCAATCTAAACCATTCCATTGTAGCTCTGGCTGTATGTTTAGGCTTGTTGTCTGAATATGCTTCAATCTAAACCATCCCATTGTAGCTCTGGCTGTATGTTTAGGCTGACTGTATGAATATTAGGGGTGTAAAGAAATAGTCAACTCATGATACGAAATACGATATAGGGCTCACGATACAAAATACTTCTGATACGATATAAAAAATGAAAAAAAATTACCCAATGAAGATCTGTGTAACGAATTTTTGTTGATGAAAAACTGTTTTGACAGCAAAAGTTGGAGACAGTGTGTGGGAGTCTATTGCTTCACCAAGAAAGAATTAAAACAAATTTACCAATGTCACTAGTTCTTTTTTATTATTTTTTAGTGAAGAGATTGAGATTTTATGTTTGTATTTTGCATTTTAGTCTGATTAAGGAAAAAACTACAAATAATTATTTTTTTCAAAGAGCATTTTATTTTGTACTGAAGACAAGCAGCAAAAACTTTCGTATGTTTGTAAGTCTGCATAAGGGAGACACTAAAAAAAAATGTATATATTTTTGCATTTACTTCTGGAGAGACAGAATCTTATGTTTGTATTTTGCACTAGTCCTAAGTTAACTCAAAATAACATTTTATTCTAAAATTCTGCACAGGAGAATGGCAGAAGATGGAGAAATACTTGCTTGTTTTGTGCACTTAGTTAGGAAAAGACTAAAAAACAAAAAGACCAAGTTTTGTGGCTTGCCTGTCTCAGGTGTTTGTTTGTTTCTTAGATAATGTCTTTTTGCTGTAGTTTCAGCCTCAGCAAGGTACCCACTAAACATTGGACGTCTACAGGACGTGTAGATCTGGTCTAAATCAAGTCAGTTGGTCCAGGAACCAATCTGCACGTCATTCTGACCTCTAAATCAAGTTGTGGATCTGGACGTCCAAGTGCAACCTCTCAGGACATTGATATGCAGTTCAATATTTGAATGCTTGTGTAGTCGTTTTTTTCAACGTCTTGTGGACGTGAACGTCAGGTGCAGAATATTGACATAAATTAAAAAGCGCATGAAATAGACATTATTTAATATACTGCTCACACCAGCATTTTTTTTGTTACACACATATAAATATATTTACTGAAAATAAAACACGTTTTCTCAGGCAACCATGTAACCTCAGCGACCAAGGTAACTGCTCACAAGCGGAGTGACAAAAGCTAATCTGTGCAAGCGTGAAACCATCAGCAGGAAAAATGACATATGTCCTTTGTTAACCTGGAAGCTTGTGCCGCCTGCCAACAGCAGACACACAGACTTGGTCGGGCCATTAAAGAAATACAAGCTTAAATTAAAGGTAAGTATATTTGACTCCAAGTTACCTTTTATGTTCTATAATGTATAACCAGTGTCCACCTTTTGCGATTTTGTGGGGGTAAACAAAGATGGAGAATGCTAACAAGTACTAGCTCAGCCCAGCTAGCCAAATTTACAGTAAACTCAAATGTTAATGGTGGATACTAAGTCATGAATGCCAGTGTGGTGAACTTTTCAACTGGGAGACATCGTTAATATTATTTTAGTTAAAACACAGATTTTATACTGTAGTATAACTAACACCACACTAGGAGACACAGTTAAGTGTTTTTATCAGCAGCTTTTTATGCTTTGGTGTAACGTAGTTGCAGCATTTCTACACAAATGTGCATGCACGCAGCGAGGATACCAATCAAAATAAATGTCCTGCACTTTAACCTAGAAAACAACATAGATGATGAAGAGCAGGGATGTGATGGCAGAGTCTTTGGAAGCTTTAAGGAGAAAGGCGATGCCGAATGCATCTGTGTAAAAGTTGCTGTCAGCAAGTCTGACTTCCCGACTCTTCGTCATACCCGCCCCCGCGGATAATGCGCCTTTCCCTGGCCAGTGAGAGCAAGACACCCCGCTAAACGTAAGTGTATGTGCTTAGCTGTGAGCCGGACAAAACAACAACAAAGGACAAAACATCCCTCAAGAATACAAAATCTATCAAGCAATACAAGATGCTGTACTGAATTCACCTGGAGGGAAAAGAAGATGCTGTCTGAACACATGCAGCTGAACATCTAAACGTAATTCAGCGTGAAGAGAGGATGGAGTCATGCAATTTGATGACACGGCAACTGCGGACTTCATAAGGACACATGCTTCAGAGCATTTAAAGCATGCGCCACAAAGAAGTGGGGGGGGGTTCACAGTCACTCAGGACTGATTTTTTGATTTTTGTTAGGGGAATCTGGTCAGCCCTTTACTCTTTCTGTGTTGGGTTGGATTTTTACCTCAGTTTTTACACTTTAATTTTTATTGTTTTATATTTTTATTGTTCTCATATTTGTGGTACATACCAAAGATAAGGTAATTTTATTTATTGTATTTTGCTACTATTGTTTTTACAAACTTAACTGCGGGTTACGCTGACTACTGTTTAGTAGTAGTAGTAATAGTACTTCTCAACTTAAGTCAAGAGGTTCTTGAGTGACATGTTTGCAATAAAGATGGGGAAGAAACCCATCGGGATTGGATTGTGATTTATTGTAAACCTGACTGTAGTCCCATGTGTCCAGAAGGTGGAGGACTTGTTTCATGTACCAGTTAATTTTCCTGTAGCTTAGTTTGGCTCAGCAGCAGGTTTGAAATGGAAATGTATAACACCTTTGTATACATTTCCAGTTACCATCTGCTGCTGAGAAAATCAGGTGAAGCTTTAGGAAAATGAGATGGAACAGTATGCCACCTTCTGAAATGGGACTACAGTTATGCACAAAAACTAGAAGCAGTATAAAAACAATGTCTAAAATGAGTGTGGTGTTTCTCGTTTCACTTAAGTTTATTTTGGTATTTCCGGTTCCTGTGTTGTGGTGACTGCTGTTTACTTCACTGTGTTTCTTCTGAGGCTGCTCCCTTCCCCCAGTGGTGCTGAGGCTGATTGGACACACCTGTCCCTGCAATCAAGCTCCCTTTGGACAACAATTAGTTCCTATACGGAGGTACTGTGGACGTCTTTAATGGATGTTCACTGGACATCGGAAAAAAGACGTCTTGTGTAACAGTCTGCACCTTCATGGGACAAAAATTAGATGTGCAAAAATGACGTAGAAAAGAAGTTGTTTGGACCTATCTGCGCAGTGGGTAGTGATCTACTTGTTGAAAACAGAATTGTTATAATTGTTATAAGCTAAGAGATTTGATTTTGGTTTGTGCCTTTTGAGCCGAAAGTATAAAGGCCCTAAGACAAAAGCTTTCAAAACTTTTATGTTTAAGAAATTAATAAAAAGAACTAGTGATAGCATTGTAAATGCTAGGTCATGTTCATAGTGCTCGCCACGGTATAAGCCATACTGTACCGACAGAGTTTGCAGATAGTCTTAGTTCGGTCCACAATCTTATCACCATTTTCTTGCCTCACTGCTGGAAAGCCAAAATGACTCCACACAACTGACTTATGAGTCAACGGAGCATCCACTATCTCCACATCACCGTCCATCTTGTAAACACTGTAGCGTGTAAGCTGCTATGGCAAGTGAGAGGGTCAAATCTCATCGCGCCTCTTCGTGTTCTTAAAACTTTTTTTTTTACTACATTTTATTTTGTGCATCTTTGTATTTTATTTTGCTGTTTTTTAATTTTGTGACATTTCATGCCACGAAATTTCGTTACACCCCTACTGAATATGATTCAATCTAAACCATTCCATTGTAGTTCTGGCTGTATGTTTAGGGTCATGGTCTGGAAGGTGAACCTCCGCCCCAGTCTTAAGTCCTTCGCCAATTCTAACTGGTTTTCCTCCTAGATTGACTTGTATTTGGCTCCATCCATCTTGCCATCAACTCTGACAGGCTCACCTGTACCAGCTGAAGAAAAGCATGTGCAGTGTTAGTTTTCCACCAGACATAGCAGCTTGCATTTAGGGCAAAAGGTTCCATTTTGGTCTTATCTGACCAAAGCACCTTCTTGCACATGTTTGGCGTCCCCCACATGGCTTTTGAAAAACTGAAAATGAGACTCCTTTTAACTTTTTTCCCAACAGTGGCTTCCTCTTGCTACCCTGCCATAAAGGCCAGATTTGCGGAGTGCACGACTAATAGTTGTCCTGTGGACAGTTTCTCCCACCTGAGCTGTGGATCTCTGCAGGTGGATCTATCATGGGCCTCTTAGTTGCTTCTCTGATCAATGCTCTCCTTGCCTGGCCTGTAAGTTTAGGTAGACGGCCATTTTCTCTATACATCTGAGACCTTCACAGAACTGTTGTATTTATACTGAGATCAGATTATATACAGATGGACTATTTACCAATTAGCTGACTTCTGAAGGCAACTGGTTGCACTGGATTTAATTCATGGGTATTAGACTTCAGGGGGCTAAATACTTTTGCACACAACACTTTCCAGATATTCATTTGTAAAAAATTTTGAAAGCCATGTATAATTTTCCTTCCACTTCACAATTATGTGCCACTTTGTGGTCATCTTTCACTCAAAATCCCATTTACATTTGTGGTTGTAGTGTGAGAAAATGTGGAAAAGTTCAAGGGGTATGAGTACTTTTGCACGCCATTGTAGTATGAGACACATCTGGATCTGTTCAGTTTGAATCCTTTCAAAGAGGATCTATATGAGTTGATTTCATCCTTTTCTGTGATCATATGGTATGTAGCCTGTCAGTGTGAATCCTGTATAAGCTTCAACAAATACCAGCCTAATATTCAAAACCTTGATTGCATGCTTGTGTGTGGTGGCGAAGGGCCCTTCAAAATGTTGTGCCCAGAGGCCTCTGTATTCTTACCTCAGGACTGTGTAAGAGGTGCTCTCTCTGGATGATTCTTTTAAGATAACAACTGTTATGAAGACTGCTATATCTTAAGTGAAAATGCATCAATTGTCAGTCGGGAAAAAAAGTAAATATTGCTTATTGTTCCAATTTAAATGACCAACATTTCATATGAGCATACTCTGGAATATAATTAACATTTACTTGAGCTGTTTTTACAACACATTTTCTAGTGATGGTTACAGCATGTAGTGACATTACCTGAGCACCTTTCATGATCTTCTTTGCCTTTGCATTGAGGTAGAAATCTCCCCAGAGAGTTCTGAGCAGCACTTCTGCCTTAATTCCCATTCTTTGGCTGTAGATGTTGGCAAACTGCTGGATACTACAAAACACAAAATCAAATGTTAAGTCTTTCATTTGGGTTTTTGAGAGATTCAGTTTCAAAAAAGACAGTGTGAGTAATTTGTTGCTCTCATGAAGTATAACATAGAAGTTTTAAAGAAGCAAGAGCTCTGATAACTTCTGATTTGAAAGGAACCATAAAAGGAGTCATTGTGCCTTTTTTTCCTCATTCATTTAAGAGTTTTTTGTAGCACATCTTTAACTCTCCCGAGGCAGCAGAGGCATTTTACAAGCTGACTTTCTCTCCTGAAGACTTTATGGTGGGGTAAATACCTGATCTACTACAGGTGATATTTTTTTAGTCACCTCATTCTGTCGGTTATACTAAGAGTTATGTATGATCCACTCCAAATGTTGTTCATTTATGCTTTCATCATAGATGCAGTGGAATCTACTGCTAGTTTATGGTATTATTTTGTGTTTTGTTTTAAGCAAGGCTCTTAGGTCTCTCTTTAACACTTTATAACCGACAGCCTTATATACGAACATTTACAATAAAGCTCAAACTGTGAAACTATCCCTTGATGCAGAGAAAGCGTTTGACCGGGTGGAGTGGGGATACCGTTTTTCCCCACTCTCAACAAATTTGGCTTTGGCCCCAGTTTTATTTCTTGGATTAGACTTCTTTATGCATCCCCTAAAGCCTCGGTCAGGACTAATAATACTCTGTCAGGCTTTTTCCCTCAACACGTCAGGGTTGCCCCCTCAGCCCCCTAATAGCCGTTTTTACGCAGAGATTCCGCAATAAAGGTGCAATGAGCAATTTACACAAAGGTGTAACAGAGCCGTGCACGCATGAGATTACACACAACACCCCGGCGTCCCGTAATCAGATGGCAGCCACTGAAACTCGAAACTCTGGATTTCTTGGTTCAAAACTTTGTATTTTCTAAATAAAAAAACGGTGAAAATGACATGAACATTCATTTTGATCAATTAGATCCTACAGACTTTTTTTCCTCCATGTTTCTGAGTTGGAGGTCTGACTTTAAGCAGTGTCACAGCGCACTATTTACATCAGAGGCCAGAAACTTCAGAGTACCGAGCTCACTTGAACACATCATGCAACTTCACTGACGCTGCTGTGAGCAGAGATGTGTCTGCTCTCTCCTCTCCTGTACAGAGTGTGATCAGCTCTCTAACCTCACAGTCTCTCCAGTTAATCCAGATTATTCTTTGTTTTATCCCCCTGTTGTTTTCTCCAATGAAATGCCGCTCCATTACACTGCGCTGGTTTTTAAATCTCTCGTGTATGGAGACAGCAGCACAAACTTGCCGTTGCGGAATGCCGTGACGTCCTTTCATATTCGTTGCAGAAGTCTGTTACAGCTCTGATACTACCTCTCGATGCGGATCAGAGGTAGGGCAAGATTGACCCCCCATTGCGGAATAGTCACTTTCATACAGAACGGCATTGTGGAACGAAGGCGAAACAGACATGGAAAAGAGAGGCAGTGTGAAAGTAGCCATTGTTTGCCCTGGCTATTGAGCCACTGGCAATCACACTTCGCTCCAAATCTCTCATCAGGGGTATAGTTTGGCACGGCCATGTACATAAATTGTCTTTGTATGCAGATGGTTTGTTGTTATATACTGTATATCTGACTTTTCCACTTCTGTTCCCTCTGCACCTGCTGTCTTCACAGCTTTTGGCAAGTTATCTGGGTACAAACTCAATTTAAGCAAAAGCGAGCTGATGCTGCTTAATAAGTCTGCAAGAAACTTTCTATTACACAATTTTCCTTTCAAAATTGCGCAGATTAGTTTTGTATATCTTGGTATACAAGTCACTGATAGATTTGAGAATCTCTTTCAGGCTAACTTTGCTCCTCTGTTAACAAAAACAAAGGATGATTTTGAACACTGGTCCCTACTTCATCTTTCGTTAGCTGCAAAAGTTTACTCCATAAAAATGAATATTCTCCCTAAATTCTTGTATTTCTTTCAATGCCTACCGATATTCCTCTCAAACAATTTTTTTAAAAAGGTCAATGGATCAATTCTTTCTTTTATGTGGGAAGGAAAAACTGCCAGGATACAGAGGGCAATCTTACAGAGGCCTAAGTCAGACGGAGAGTTGGCACTGCCAGACTTTAGGTGCTATTATTGGGCAGATCATTTCAGGATTATTCAGTACTGGCTACAAAATAGAGACCTCCTCATTTCCCATATGGCTGGAGATGGAAAGTGCATCAGCTATGCCAGTATCTCTGCCTTCCCTTGTTCACTCTTTCATTACAGGACCTTGTTCACGTTTCAATAGTAATATCTGTGTGAAATCAACATTGAAGATTTTAAATCAGTTTAGACGCCGCTTTGGATTTCAGAAGACCCTTTTTCCGCCTCAGTGACTTAGAATCCAGCCTTTAAACCATCTATGGATGATAGTGCTTTTCAAATTTGGTTCGATCTTGGATTTAGAACATTTAACAATTTATATAATAAATAAAACATTTGCCACATTTGAAGCTCTTGTAACAAAATTTAGTCTTCCAAGTCATCACTTTTTTTAGAAATCTACAGATTCTGAGCTATGTTCGCAGCATGGACTCCAGACTTCCAGCTCTCCCAAGCGAAACACAGTTTGATATTTTTCTCACTCCACTCTCAACTCTGAAAGGTGCTGTGACAATATTTTACAGAAAAATGTGTTCTTCACAATCAATCTCATTGGCTAACATCAAATCTAAGTGGGAGGAGTTAGATGAGGGAATACCAAATGAAATATGGGAAGTAGCTATCAAGAGGATTCATACATCCTCTATTTGTGCAAGGCACAGTCTGATTCAATGTAAAAATATTCATAGAGCCCATTGGACTAAAGAAAGATTGTCCAAAATCTGTCTCCTGCAAACTATACACACATGTTTTGGAGCTGTCCATCACTGACTGGTTTCTGAGAGAGTGTTTTCAGCACTATTTCAGAGATATGTGATACAGTAATTGATCCCATTTGATCTCTCTGAAAACTCAATTCAAATTAAAGCTGCAAGCAGTGATGACGGGCCCTCGCAACCCTTGCACGTCGGGATGTGCAGCGACCGTGGGTGTGCAGCAACAGTCGAGCGCCAGCAACAAGGCGCGCTACTCCCATGGGGTTTGAGGGTTTTGCAACGCTCACAGTTTCACAGAAACAGAGGGGGATCCTCCTCATTAATTTCCAGAGCTTGCCGTTACTTTGGAAGTAAGGCCAAATGAGCATGAGGTATGAGCCCTGAAAATTTTGAATGCAACTCAAAAAAATGAACTAATCGCTTCACTGTCGGCTTCACAGCTCCTCTTTCTGCTCTGCTTGGCTTAGTTGCTCTCTCTCTCTTCCTGTTTTGCATGCTTGCAGTCTCACTCCCTCTTGTTCACGCTCACTCCACAGGAGAAAAATGACTGTGTCAGAAAGCATTAACTGTCCTCAGATTGTTGCAATCATCAGTGTGGAAGATAGAGGAGAAAATACAGAAATACAGATGTGTACAAGTTTGTTTCATTATTATCTTCAATGCTTTGTTATCTCCTCTCAGTTTGTTTGTTTTTTTATCCATGTATTTATGGATAAACAGACAGATACAAACAGTACTTTACTGTAAACCAAGCACCCTCAGTATTTCATATTCCATGTCTGCGACACAAGCCAAGACTCCTCAGACTTCTTGTCACTCTGGGATCAAAACTCAAGAAGTATACAGCAGACAAACAGACCAAGCAAAAGTCCCATTCCCCAATCAGGACAATAAATTTCATCCTAAGTATAAAGGGTTTTTTTGTTGTTATTAAAGGTTGTCCCAGTCAAATAAGACCACTTTTAAGTGATACTACAATGTCTTCCCATTATATTGACACAGCACCAGGCACAGCCACAAAAAGTGGTCTTTGCTGCCATCTAGTGGGTCACTGAAGGTTTTGACCTTTGTCATAACAAGCAAGTTGCTCTTAATCATTCATTTTTTTAAGATAATTTTTCCATTCTTTTAGTTACCCCAACCTTTTTTTGCAAGACCTTTAATGTTTTGCCATGGCAACAGATGTGTAAAATAAGCAGATATAGATGCATAAAATACAGATGTACAGATGTGTACAAGTTTGTATCATTATTACATTATTCAGTGCTTTTACATCTCATCTCAATTTGGCAATTTACCTTCTATTCATGGATAAATAGACAGAAGTAAACTTTGTAATGTGTTGTTTGCTGTTTGGACCCTGTCCTTAATTGTGTTGCAATACTGTGCATCATGAAAAGATGGCAGCATAGCCTTAATTTTGTTTCCATTAAGAGAGGACTGAGATTTGAACATTTCAACATGAAAAATGACAAAAATAGACTTGTTTTTGTTTTACAATTTGGGTCCAAGAGGCTTCTTAAAGGTCCTGAGATGACAGATATGCTGAAGCATTTTCAAATTCCTTGGTAATATGCACTGCGGGGGCTGATGTTTTGAAAAATTGTAGGGGGCACCAATGAGCAAATACTCCATGCCCACCCAAAACACAAAAGGCAGTCATCTGACCTTCCCACTGTGAATTATTGTGCCAGGTTTCACAACTCCACAATTTTTCCAAGCCCAGGATAATTATACTTCCTTTTCATGGCAAAGTAAAATTCACCATGGCCATGCCCCTTTCAGTACTGAAAAAATTCCAATGAACATTTGAACTATGACATGTCTTCTTACAATATCCTTAACATGAAGTTGTCTGGATGATCTCCCCAAGAGGAATTCTGAAAATTGTGAAGCATGCAATATGCAAATTTTTGCCCCCCAAAAAAATCAAAATTAGCGGACTTCCTGTTTGTTTTTTGGCATAG
Source organism: Cheilinus undulatus (assembly GCF_018320785.1). NCBI lineage: Eukaryota > Metazoa > Chordata > Actinopteri > Labriformes > Labridae > Cheilinus > Cheilinus undulatus. The sequence goes on from NC_054865.1 coordinate 3,149,912, forward strand.
GTCCAAGAGATGTTTTTGTAGATCTTACAATGTTTTATAAGCTCAAGAGTTTTCAAAATATTTGGTTAAACCTGCTGCAGGGGCTGAATTTTTGAAATACTGTAGGGGGTGCCACTGAGCCAAAAAGCCATGCCCATCAACAATCTACCTATCAATCATCTCATTTCATAAATTGGTATTTTTCTGCCAATTTTCATGGCTTTACAAGTTTGCTAAGACCAGGATAATTCCACTTCCTGTTCATGGTGAAGAAAAATTCCCCATGGCCATGCCCCTTTCAGTAATGAAAAAATTCCAATGAAAGTTTGAACTATGACATGTCTTCTTACAATATCCTTCACATAAAGGTGTGTGGATGAATTCCTCATGAGGAATTTTGAAAATTGTGAAGTCTGCAATGTGCTGCTTTTTGACCACAAAAATCAAAATGGCTGACTTCCTGTTTGTCTTATGGCATGGGTCCAAGAGGCTTTTTTGTAGAATTTAAAATGATGTATAAGCTCAAGAATTTTTAAAATCCTAGGTTAAACCTGCTGGAGGGGCTAAATTTTCAAAAAATTGTAGGGGGCGCCACTGAACCAAAAAGCCATGCCCATCAACACTCATCCTATCAATCATCTCGTTTTGCTACTGAGTATTTTTCTGCAAAGTTTCATGGCTTTACTAGTTTTGTAAGCACTAGATAATTCTACTTCCTGTTACACGGTGAATGAAAAATTCCCATGGCCACACCATTTTAGGTAAGGACTCTTGACCTTCAAATCTGAGTAATACCAACCTTGAGGGATGTGCCTGGGCTAGTTTCAGCAGGATTTGGCCAATCTTGTAATAAATGGAAATTTTTTTTAGTGAGCACCAGCCACTTTTATCACATAATGAAACATTTCTATTTAAGGGGCCGCCATGGCCATGCCTTTCCTCTAATGAGAAATTCCTGAATAACTTTTGGCCTAGGACATCTCTTCTTGCTTTACACCAAAGATGAAGTAGTTTGGATGAACACCCTAGGACGAGTTTGTTCAAATATAACCCCTAAAGTATGCCTTGTTTTACCAAAAAATTCAAAATGAGGATTTTTTGTGCGTCCTGACATGACGCATCTGCCCACACTTGTTCAAAATCCTAGGTCAAACCTGCTGGGGGGGCTGAATTTTTTAAATGTTGTAGGGGGCACCATTGAGCCAATAGGCAACGCCCACCTACAAAATGAACATCAATCATCTCAGAATGCCGATTAATTTTTTTTTGTTATGTTTCATTGCTCTACATGTCTTAAAACCATTTGAAAAATCTACTTCCTGTTTCATGGCAAACAAAAAATCGCCATGGCTGCTATCAAGCACATGAAATATGTCTCAGATATGACCATGTATACTTGAGTTATGACTGTTTAAACATTTTTGGCGAAACAAAATGGCTACACTTGACTTTGTCGCCCCGTAGAGGCCACACTCTCAGACTAAAAGTCAATTTTATTTTTCACAGAGCTAAATCCACTTCTTTAGTCCTTCCAGACACAAATTTCAAGTGGATATCTTGGATAATTTTTAAATTGTAGCTTGCACCATAAACCTTGACATTTCCTGTCACCATTAGGTGGCGCTTTGATCTGTAAAAAATCTGACCATATGAATGGGTGCAGGCCATGGCCGTCAATATTCCTTAGCAATTTAAGTCCAATTGGACAATGCACGGCTGAGTTATAAACTACTTCCTGTTTACCAGATACATATGCAAATTTGAGGGCTCGCCATGGCCACACCTTTCGACTAATGAGAAAACCCCGAATAACTTTTCATCAGCCATGTCTCATGTAGCTCTGTGCCGAAGTACAAGTTGATCGGATGAAATCCCTCGGACAAGTTCGTTCAGATATGACCCCTGGAAAAGGCCAAAAACAGCCCCTTTTTTGCATATCTATTCAAAATGGCGGATTTCCTGTTGGAGATAGAGGGTAGGCCCAAGAGGCTTTTTTGTAGATCTCCCCAAGACGCACCTGCACACAAAATTTGATGAATCTACGACAAAGTCAAAGGAGGGGGCTTTAACTTTGAAAACTGTTAGGGGGCGCTATTTTTGCAATTCTGGATTTTCATGTTAGAGAGCCCAAAAAAAAAAAAAAAATCAAAATTTTTGCGAGACCGGATGTACGTGCAAAGTTTCCTGCGAATTCATAAATGTTAAGGGCCTCAAAATGCCATGCAATGACGGTAAATGATATGTTGAATAATCCTAGCAGATACAGGGTATATGCAGGAATCTTGAAGTTAATTTTAATACCTTTTTAAGACTTTTTCAAGACCTTCTCAATATTTTTTAATACCTCACTGCCAATTCAAGCTGTAACCATTTACATCAGTGATATAGCTCGCTCTGGCGCTCTCAGAGACAATTTACGAATACACCCACAATAGCCTAGTTTTTTATGTACCTGTTCATCTTTGTTTTTTAATAAAAAAGAATAAATTCACACACTTTTACGATGTTTTTGGGACTCAAACTCTTGGACAGCTAATTCAGAAAAAATACTTTCAAAATTCAAGACTTTATAAAGTTGTGATAAGACTTTTTAATACTTTTAAAGGGTCTTAATTTTCCCAAAATTGATTTATCACCTTTTAATACTTTTCAAGACCCCGTGGATACCCCGAGATACAATTAGGTCCTCGCATCACTCAGTGCTCGGGCCCTAAAAAAAATTACTATAGCCTAACTGCAGGTTAGAAGTAGCAGCTTTGCTGCAACATATATGAGCTGTTGTTTTTATGACAAAAGTGACGGAGTAAGTGCTTGTAATTTTTTTTATTTTTATTTTTTTAAATAAGCTTCCGAATCATAAAACACACATGTTGAGGAAAATGTTTGAGATCAGAGGCTTGCAGTTTTTATTTATCTAGATTAGATCTACATTAGTCACAGGTCTCTGGTTAGAACAGACTGTCTGGGCACCTTTTCCCTCTTTGACATGTCAGCGTATGGACACATGTTGGTGTTTACATTCAACCACCCACCTGCAGACTGGCCACACCTATTCAATAGGAAACTGCCTGGAAGCATCCTTGGAAGGCAATGAGCCCAGTGAATTCTGGGTTTTAGAGTATTTGAATCCTTTGGCTGAATTGACCTTTGTCATGGAATATCTCAGGCTATGAAGCATTGATTTCAGACATTTTTCATCTTTACACTGTGTAGACTTAGCAGAATTATCGAAAGCCAGTATCTCTACCAGTACATTTTTCCTTTAAAGGGAATTTTTATTCATCCGAGATCTCTCTCTCTCTCTACCCCTTTTATGACCAAATTTGCCTCCACGGCTGCATCGGCGGCACGTGAATGAGTATAAATGGTTTTACTGAATACTGATGACTACAGAGCAATCAGGAGTGAATGGGTATGAATTGCTGAGTGGGACCTAGGGTGTACAAGCGCTTTGAGTGGTGAGAACAATTGAATATGTGCCATGCAAGCTCAAGTCCATTTACCACGCAGGCGTGGGGGCATTTTTCATTCAAATCAAAATTACTTGGTTCTGTACATTGTATAAAATGTTAAAATAAATTTTAAAAAATGAAAGAAAACAAAGAAGAACATCACACTCACCTGAAGCCCCATCCATCTATTGCACTAGCAAAGACTACATTTCCTTGGTCTGGAGAAAAGTAGAGATGAGAGTCATCAGCCTCCTCCAGCCCTGCACTCCAGTCATAAAGCTGATCTCCACTCAACATCTTTTTCTCATTCTCCCCTTCTTCCTTCTCTTTCTCTGCTCGCTCCTCCAGAACTCTAGATGTGAACAACGTCCCTGTCACCGCATTCACCTTCAAGGTAGAACAAGCAAGTTAACAAAGTAACAGTGGTATAAAAATCTCTATCTGTAGATGAAAGTCAGGTCCCTCACCTGTCCTAGAATCTTTTGTAGATGGTTGTAAGCTTCCTGAGAGGTGAGCTTTAGCTCCATGATAAGTCGATCCATCTTATTAATGACTAGAACTGGCCTGATGTTCTCCAGCCATGCCTGACGGAGCACTACCTTGGTCTAAACACAAACAAAATATGACATTATGTTCCTACACATTGTGTACAATACAAAAAGAAATGTCATAGTAAGTGCTGATCTCTTACAAATCACAGAGCGATGTTTTCTTGGGGAAAAAAAAAGGTAGAAAAAGGCAGTATTTCAATTCAGTCACTTTAGTGAAACAGTCTTTATATACAAATGTAATGTGGTGGTACTGACTAGCCGCCTTATTCCTGGTGGATCAGGGTAATAAAATAATAAAATTTGCCTTGAGATTTTAGCTTGATCTTGATCTAGCTTGATCACCTGGTCAAAAAAAATTGAAAGGGAAAAAAACAAACAACACTGCTATGGAGAATATACACATGATATCACAGTAAGTGCAAGTCACTGCAGTTCTAAACGCTGCAGAGCAGAAGGAACTGGTGACTGGAATCAGTAGGAAGTAAACTGTAAATGGCTTTAATTCAACCAAAAAGTGTATCTTTTGAGTGATTATTTGTTAGAAATGTTCAAAGTGAGCTATGTAGATCCTTAGCTGATGTAATGTGTTTAAAGAAACATCTGGAGCTGTACGATTACACTAATAAAGCCACATATACTCAGTTGAATCAATGAATATGATCTGAACCCCACTTGTTTTTACCTTAAAGGAAAAGGGAGACCTCAAATTTTAGCAGATCATATCTGATGACAATGCATCTAAGGACATATTTTACCCAAAATTCTTGACCAGCTTTATAACAGTCCCTGTCTAAACTTCTCGGATTCAGTTGAAGATTTAGTCTATTTGGCAGTTTTCCCATGACTGTGGTTGTGCGTACTGAACCAGAATGAAAGAAGTAACTGACAAGAAATAGGACTTTTCCACAGCATTCTTATATGGGGTGGGTTTTTGGTTTTTGGTTTTGATTTCTGCGAGATGTAAGTCATAATCATTAAGATTAAAATAAAAAAGGTCTTTGTAAGAGATGAATGTAGAATATATGGAACTTTAACTCTGAATTAAATAACAGAAAAAAAATTTCTTTATGATACTCTAATTATATGACAAGCACATGAAGAGACTAAACAGTTGTAGCATGGCTCTTACAAAGAAAGAAACACATTTGAGGAAACATGACTGATGATGTCATCAAGATGAGACAGGTGCTGCTAAGATCCAGCTCTGATGCACCGACAAAAAATCCTGATTGTGATCCTCCTCTCATACTTGCTTCTGTTATGTTATCTAAGACACTTAAACAACAATATTTTTTATTTTCGAGCTGCTGAGACCAGAATATTAGGGCAACAACCAGAAATAAGAGATTCCAGCTCCAGATTTTCCATGCATGCATATAGAGATATAGTTTCAGCTCTTCTTCCAAAATGTAGGTTAACTAGGGCTGTAGACAACCAAAGAAATTAATAAAAAAGATCAAGAAAAATCTCAAAATCAGCTTTATCCGTGATAAGCTCCACATTGCACCCTCTGGTAGTCTTAATGGCCTTAAAAATTAATATAACAAGCTAATGAGACACTTTTTTATATTTTCATCCTCATCTTGCTTGTACTAAAAAAATACTGACTCAAAGATGATCAGAGAGCACCTGCCTATTACCATATAAATATCCTCAGATGATGGATTGTCAAAAATGATAACTTTTAACAGGATCACTTGTTCTAGTCAGGCTGTGTAATTCATAAGCACATATCAGACTGCATGCAGCATTCATTCACAGAGTTGAAGGGGAAAAAGACTGCTGGTCGGGACTTCTCATTCATTCATTCATTTCTCTCTTCTGCCCTCTGTATATTTAAGTGAAGAAAAAAAGTAACTTTTTTTTCTTCACTTAAATCTTTATTAACATACTTTTAATCAAAGCATTTCTGTTGCAACAAAAAATAAAATCAAATATAAACATGTGGAAATCAAGCATTGCTTGTAATGTGCCCTCATGTTCTAACAGCCTAAAATGTTACAGCATCTGTCGGTTATTGTTCTTGTCCAAATGCTGCCATTTTGAGTCTTGTATAGTCTCAATATATGGGTCAATTTTTCCATTAAAAAATGTAATCCACAATCCTTATCCATTAGTAGTGTTTCCTTACCTAAGTTTCTTGTAATAGCGTTCTTACCTGCTGCAATATTTAGAACAATATTTTGATCAAATATGTATCCTTAGCACTGAAGGTTTTTTTTTTCTTTTACAGAATTTGCACAGGTAAAGTACCAAACAATTCTTACGGACCTCATATCCTAGTAGTTGTTTCAATTCATTACAAACTGTCTCCCAAAATACAGTTATTTTTTGGCATTCCCAAAAAACATGGGTATGGTCCACATCAAAATAATCACGGAACATTACAAGACAGTTGTTTTAAAGTTAAATGCAAAGCTGGAACTACACTCCAGACATGGCCGCTGCACTGTGTCACTCCGCTTATTGGTTTACTCAAGAAATAGTTCAGAGTATTTGTTTCATGTGTCATAATGTTACATAATTATACGTTATTTCACAGTGTGGTGAATGTTCAGGTCACAACTTGTCCACAAGAGCGCAGAATAGTGGGGATCCTGATTCCTAAGAAGAAGGAGACCTCTGGTCTGAGCCAGTTTGTACCATCTCACTCCTGAATGTGGAGGGGAAGATTTTCTTCTGTATCATGGCACAGAGGTTATCCAGTTATTTACAAGTAAATAGACTAATAGATACAACAGTGCAGAAAGCAGGAATCCCAGGTTTTGCAGGGTGCATAGAGCACACAAGTATGACCTAGCATCAGATCCAGGCCGCTAAGGCAGAGAATAGGGACTTACACATTGTATTTTTAGATCTAGCAAATGCGTTTGAGTCGGTACCTCATAGTCTTATCTGGAGGACATTTGATTTCTTTAAAGTGCCAGAGATAGTGGTAAACTTAGTTAAGATGTATTTCAGAGATGTTAAGATATGTATTAGTACTGAAACTTTACGACAGGCTGGCAGAGACTAGAGGTAGGTATTATGGCAGGCTGCACGATTTCCCCTCTAGACTTCACAATGGCGATGGAAGTCATTGTTACAGCTTCCAAGTGGGTGGTAGGAGGGGGGAGATGGCAGGATGGGATGAGTTTCCCACCAACCAGGACTTACATGGATGACATGGCACTGGTGACCACGACAGTGCCATGCACGAGAAGGCAACTGGAGAGGCTAAATAACAATCTCAAGTGGGCTAGCATAAAGATCAAGCCGAGTAAGTCCAGGAGCATCTCAGTATCCAGAGGGAAGATTGTTGACAGGAAGTTTTTTGTAGATGAGGAAGAAATACCATCCATCAGGGAGAAGCCAGTAAAGAGCCTAGGGAGATGGTATAACGAAGACCTTAATGACAGTGAACAGGTGGAGCAGGATAGAAAAGATGAGAGATGAGTCTGAGTGTCTGAGTCTCTCTCTTGCATGCTTGCATGTTCGAAGCCTGGGTCTGTTGAAGGTGGCATGCTGTTGAGGCTGTGTGGGCCATGTGGTAAGATAGGTAAGATGATGTCTCTGTGTTTGCTTGGTGGGTGGTGAGAGCCTGCATGGAGGGGGGTGGCTCTGGGATGCTGGAGATCACTGTTCAGCTCTCTGGAGGTGTCGTGGGACTAACTAGACAAAACACTGACAAAGGAGGGTTCCCACTTGACAACCCTGGTGAAGTGCGGGTTTCTTACTACCCATCAGTCTGCCCGGTTGACTTGTGGAGGCAAATAGTAATGGATAAGAGACTTCCTCCTTGAGCACTGATCCTCTTTATAGGGCACAAGTATCTTGTGTTTTATTCAGATACGTGAGTTTCTGTTCAATGTCTTACTTTAGGGTAGCGATCTCTTTTCTTGTTTCCATTTTGAGTCCATCTTTGAATTGTTCAGCTTGCTATGGAGTTCCTTATTAAGGCCTCTGATGTCACTGCTAATGTTAGCTAGTTCCGCTCCAAGCGTTTTGGTCTGCTTTATTTTTATATTGCATTGCTCATGTTGATTGGCTTTATATCTACCGACTTGAGCGAGCTAAAAATGAAGCATCTGACCTAACTGCCATCATCCCAGGAAGTTGAAATGAACATTTTAATCTAATGATCAACAGATAATACCACATATTTACTGACCGGTTAATTAAACACACCATGGAAGTTGAGGCTCTGATGGAGGGCAGTAGATGCTCAACAGTCACTTCACAAAAAGCCTTATGATGAGTTAAAGATAGGTTATTTCCAAGATAATTACAGCATAACTGCTGAGAAACAATCAGAATATAACATGTTCTGCGTCACTCTGTGTGCTTCCCTACCTGTATTGTCCAGCGCTGCATTGCACCTCTCTCCTACCACATCTGTCGAAGTGTGCTCAACTCAACTGCACACTTCACAATTTCATTCTCACATGCATGGGTGCAACCATCCAACGAACACGAATCCTTGTAGGATAGGGGCATACAGACCAACCACTTGACCAAGGAAAAATTTCAAGGTATCAGCCCTGATGGTAACACCATAAAATTTCAGCCCACAGCCACCACTTAAATATACCAGAATACAAGTATATAACTGGTATATTAGTAAAAAAAAAAAGAAGTCCAAAAAATTTAAGAATAAAAAGAAAAAAGCCCCAGTCACAGTGAGATTGTAATCATAACTTTCACAAGAAATACAGCGAATCTTTAGTAATTAAGATGTCTTGTCTGAGAAAAACTGGCTTAAGGGGATATTTACCTGAGGACACACACCTTCAACAGCGTCAACAATTACAATAGCCCCATCACAGAGCCGGACAGCAGTAGAAACTTCTGAAGAGAAGTCAACATGACCAGGAGAGTCGATCAGATTTATTAAGAACTCCTCTTCCCCTGAGAAGTGAGCACACAAAGATAAAAACACTACTTCTCTGTCACTTTAGAAAATTTATGAAATATCAATTTACAACCATGTCTAACTCCGGCTTAATGATACTTAGCAAACTACTTGTATAAATAAATGCACATATCATTCTATGGAGCTATTATTGTTGCAAAAGGATTTGCAACACGTACAAAAATCTGTAAACACATCTGCAAATGTGTATGCAGATTTGAAAATACGTGCACAAATCCATAAATATGTGCTCAGATCTGCAAATGTGTGGAAAGATCTGGAAATGTGATGCGAGCAAATGGTGCTGTGGGGAACGCGAAGCACCTGGACAACTTGCTTGCTCCATTTAGGGGGAAAGCGTATTTTTACACCATGGGCAACATTATTTTGCATGTGTGGTGATTAACCTAAGTGTTTGTTTTGCTGGATGCTTCCAGTGAATCAGCATCAGGCCAGAATCCGTGCATGCGTGGGCAGGAGTGGATGATAGGCAATTCTGTAGAGGGAGTCTTCACTAGTTTTATCAGCGGTAAGGAGAGGTAGGCTGGTGAGACATAGGTCAAACCTCAAAGCTCAACTTGATATATAGCTAGTTAAGCAGAGTCAATGAAGACTCTCTGACAGAGTATATTCTTTATTAAATAGTGGATTCCTTCATGCTGTACACTGGGGACAGAGACATCACGCTGGCACTGTTTGTGCTCCAGGTGCAGGATCAGCACACTTGGCAGAGCCAGGTGACTCTGAGTTCTCTAATTTCAGAGTTTTCTCTGGTTTCCACAGCAGAACTGTAGCCATCAATGACATTTTTATGTTGGGATTCTTTTACTGAGGAGCAATTTTCTATTTTAAAGGCAGCTGACGAAACCATCGGCGTGATGTCGGAGCAAATAATCAAAATATGAAATATGAAAAAGTGCGAACTGTCATGGACTGAAATGAATATTTCATTAGGTCAGTCCTTTTTGATCACACATTGAAACAAATTTTCAAGTCCTACACAGAAAAAACAGGAGTGTTGAATTCTCAGTGTTAAACATTTCAGTGTTGATTTTAACACTCAAAGAGTTATTTTAACAACATTCAGAGTAAACGGTCTTCAGTGTTGGAGTTATTTGACAGTGTTGGTCAAGCAGTGTTAGTCCAACACTGGAGAAAGTCAGTTGATCCAAGCCCCACCTACTGCAATTTCAAAGCTGGGGGGCAGAGTTCTCCCATCATGCCTTTGTGCAGGGTGTTTAGCTGTGTTTCAGATATTTTAGATGCATTTAGATGTTTACCACTGTTTAGATGTTACCTGTTGTACAGGAATCACTGCTGGGATTCACTTGCACATGTTTCTTGAATTATCTTGAGTTCTTAAGTTTTTGATGTTAAACACTTTTGCACCATGAGTGTAGTTGTCTTCCAGGTTGCTCAAGTCTTGGCTGTGATGACAGCTCATTTATAACTGTGGAGAGAGTGTCTGTCAACTCAGAACAAGTGCTGACTCTGGGTCTTCCTTATTTCTCCATGATTGCTAAGAAATCAGGTGGCCTAGTGGTTTGGGGCGCTCCCCATGTGCCCGGCGGCCCGGGTTCGGGTCCAGCCTGGGGCCCATTACCGCATGTCTTTCCCCCACTCTTGACCCTGTTTTCGGCTCTGTCCACTGTCCTCCTCTATCTAATGGAAGCACAAAAATGGCCTAGGGAGAGGCCTTGTCCTGGTCGTCTGCTCTTCCTCTTTGCTGTGTCTGGTTTGTGTTGCAGGTAATGGGGGAGGTGCCCATCAAATGCAGCAATGCAGCACACCTGAGCAGGCTGAGCTCAGAAGCCTATAAAGCAGACCTGTTCATTGAGCTCACTCTCTTTTCCCTGGCCTGCAGACTGAGACCATTCTTTTGTTTGTAGCTTTCATTTCCTCACTCACACACATCCAACACTGCATACACGCTGACAATCATAGTTTAGTAATTTTGTGACTTATTTCATTAGTTCATTAAATATATCATTAAATATATTTTGTTAAACCTTTGCAATTATGTGTGGTCTCCCTTTTTGTCACACACTTTTGAGCCAGGTTGTGACAACACCCATTCTGTGAAACTTGCGTGTCTTTTTTCTTTTTATTATTAGGTTTATGGAAGAGGGGCAGTGGATAGCCACAGTATTTTACACCCACTGAAATTAATTCTGATTCACTCCTTAGTGTTAACACACCAGTCAAGTGTAGTCTGGTAGAGTTAATTGTTTAACACTGACGCCAGTGTAGAGTACTATCAACACTACTCAGTGTTCACCAGTGTAAATTTTTAATGCTGGAATAACACTGGTTCAGTGTAAAAAAAAAAAAGTAACACTATGAAAAGTGTTAAATTAACACTCAAAAGAGTGTACACGTATAAACACTTTTCTAGTGTTAGATTTAACACTCTCAGTGTTAATCTAACACTGGCGATTTTGCTGTGTACATATTTCCTGGCCTGAGTGATTAAATTCCTGAGCAGTGCATAAGAGTTACCAGCAAGAAAGAGAGAGAAATTTCTCAGATGCTGCTAGACTGGAACCCAATACCACATGAATCCTAGGTTGCATCACTGCCAATCAGCCATCCCATCGACTCATAAACAACTGTGTTGTAATGTGATTTAAATGTAAGCAATGTTCGGTGCCATCAACAGTATCCACTCAAGAACAGCAATCTTTCCCCTCACCTGTTATTAATATAATTATAAATGTTACAGACCACTCTATCAATCGCCCGGCGCATACAGCGTCATAATGGTGATTTCTGTTTGAAAAACAGAACACAATGAACCCCCGTCTAGTAAAGATAACAATTCAACCACCGCTGTGATATGATTTTGGAGAAAAGGAAGTCATCATTTTCTTCACTCTTTCAATGAAAATATGAATAATAACAGTACAATGTAATAATATTTCTCCTTTCACGTTATATAAAGCCAGTACTAAGTCTTAACTGCTGCCTTCTGTGTGATGCTTACGCGATGAGGAGACAGCCTTGCCTGTGAACCGGTGCTGAGGGAATCAGACCCAGCCTTTACGCTTACGGATCTGACTACACATTTGCAGATCATGCGCAGTACACGTGTTGCAAAAATCACGTGTGTATGACAGCCAATTGAGAGGCAGATTTCAGTTGTAACTGATGGCTTGTGAGGATTTTGACAACTTGAAGCAAAGAGGAGTGAGTTGTCTGAACCAAAATAAACTAAGTCCACAATTACAAATTGGTCTACATATTTACAGCTTAGTGCATGCATTTGGGGATCTTTGTATGAATTTGCAAACCTTTGCACACATTTACAGATCTTTGCACAGATTTGCAGATCTGAGCACATTTTTGCCAATATATGCAAGCATTTGCAGATCTGTACACACATTTGTGGATTTATGTAGAGATCTTTGTACGTATTTGCAAATACTTTTGCAACAATAATAGCTCCATATCCTTCTCTGTGGGTTTCTCCAAAATATTCTCCATATAACTGGGGTTAACAGAAAACTGGACACTGTAGTTAATTGTCAACGAACAAGCTCTACATTTTCCTGTGAAGAAAACCCAAGTTGCTTTACCTTTAGTGTAATGTAGAGAGATAGCACTGGACTTCATGGTGATCCCTCTTATCTGCTCATCTTCCCTGCTGTCCAGATACCTTAGCTGGAACATATCAGCAAGCATTCATAAAATGACAAAGCAACTTAAAATACAAAACACATGGCTGAAAAGATCTCTTACTCAAACTAAAAAAGCTCTTGGAGAGTGCAGACCTCCGCCATTAGCCCTATCTCCCAACAGTAAAGAATCCTTTAAAAAATTCCTGGATCCAGACGGTGATCCAGATCACTCCCAAATTCTAATCAGTTCTTCCTTATGCCATTTCTGACATTTCTTGAAAATTTCATCAACATCCGTCCATAATTTTTTGAGTTATGTTGCTAACAAACAAACTAACAAACCAACTAACTAACAAACCAACTAACTAACTAACTAACTAACTCTGCTGTTCACATAACCTCCTTGGCGGAGGTAATAAAATAACTTACTTTTCCAGCCAGTCGACTTGATATGATTCCATTGCTTGCTACTAAGCAGTCAGCCAGTGTAGTTTTACCTGAAAAAATAAGAAGTAACGATTTCCTTCTTTTCAGATGTCATCTTTTAGTTTGACTGACAGTCTATGACAAACAGTAACCCCACAAAATATGTCTGTCTGCAAACCTAATGTTGTAATTGCTGTGTCTTAGAGTTAAATCTAAATATGTGAATATACATGTGAAGCTCTAATATATGACGAAATAAAATAGATACAGTGCTTAACAAATTTATTAGACCACCACCCAAAGTAAGGTTTATGCCACAGTTGCCCTAAATTAACAGCATTGGTAATTGGTAACCATTTTTTATGTTCCTGCAATGGTACACAAATATGTAGAAGCTCTTTAACCAAAATGATATTTTCAATGCTAAAATCTTATTATTGTTATCTGTGAATTTTCAAATTTACTGATTTACAAAAAAACTGAAAAAATAGTAAAGCACATTATTATTTCTTGATTAATATGTCAAATTACAGTTATTTAATTGCATTCCTGAACAGAAAAATTAGTTTTAGTGGTTGAATGTTATGCTTGATTAATATCTGATTTCTCAGAGAAGCCCAGTGAGCCGGCTCAAATTTGGGTATAAAAAGGTGACTTCTGTTTGAAATTCCTCATTCCTGTTCAAAATAGTAAAGCATGGAGAGCTCACTGAAAATGAGAGAGTCTGCATTAAAGCACTTCATGATGCTGGATGGTCTCTGAGACAAATAGGGAAGGACATAAAGTGTTCTCACAGTATGGTCAAGTATGCTTTGGAGTCAATTGCCGAGACTTGTACTTACAAAATGCGCCAAGGAAGAGGCAGTTAGCTAAAGTTAACTGAAACAGATGTCAGACACCTCAAGATTTGAAGTACTAGACACAGAAGGAAGATCACTGCTGATCTTCAGGCAGAGATGAATGCTTCTAGATCAGAGTGTGAGAAAGTCTCCAGAATGACCATAAGGAGACGACTGACCAGATTTGATTCCTATTGAACAAATTTGTGATTTAGTAAATGCAAAGACTGATCGCACAAAAGTTTTATCTAAAGCAAGTCTGTGGGAACAGCTAGAAACTACTTGGAACTCAATAACAAAAGAGACTGTGGAAAAGTACATAAAAACAATGCTAGCAAGAATGCAAGCTGTTATCAAGGCCAAACGAGGCCAAACCAAATATGAAGTTTTTTGGTTATTATGTGTGAAAAAGGACTATTCAGTTGTTTCAGTATGTTATTTGCCATATAAATAACAATAATATTTTTAGTTTTAAACAAGTTTTTGAAAGATTTCTAAAATATTTATGTTTTCTCGTTTTTATGACAGGTGGTCTAAAAAATTTGTTAAGGACTTTATATTAAGAGGATTTATTTTTTTCCTTTGGAGTTTTAGAAACGCAGCAATTCCACAAACAACTGAATTTCAATGTCGGCTGATTTTAAAAGCAATGCCTTTTATATTCTACACAAAATATCTGTAATGGGGGCTCACTGCTGGGATAAACAGTTGATGCTGTGTATCACCTCACCATGATCAACATGTGCCAGAATGCAAAGGTTTCGGGTGTTGGCGGGGTTTCTTTGCAGTGCAACAATCTTATCCACGCAAGCATGTCCCATGACTGGCACCTAAATCAAACAAAGGGCAATAAATACAAGACGGCATCTAGCCTCATCAGCTTTGAAGAGCACTTTATACACGTGTAATCCTTTTCACGTTACGGTACAGAGACCAAGCGGCAGTCTATAAAAGAACATCCAGTTAGCTGTAGCGAAAGGTTAACTTACCGTATGTTACTGGCGAATGTGTAAGCTAGATCGGTTAACCGCAGGTGGGACAAAATCACTACGGTCTCCAAGGTTAGCGACTTAACAACATATTCCTAGTTTTATCGCGGACCGGAAACCCAATTTCTACTGCGCATGTGCAAACACGCGTCTACATCCGCTCTTCTTCTTCTTCTTCTTCTTCTTCTTCTTCTTCTTCTTCTTCTTCTTCTTCTTCTTTTTCTTCTTCTTCTTTAACGGCGGGTGGCATCCAACGTTAGAGGAGCATTACCGCCACCTACTATGCAGGAGTGTGAGCCAGAGGTCCCTATTCCCGTTAGGAAAATAAGTGCATAATATTTACTTCAAACTAAATTCGGTTCATTAAATCTGTTTGTTTTAGAAATTCAAAAACTGCTTTATATTCTTCTTTTCCCAGATTAAATAAATTCTTAAGGTTCAACACTCTCATTCCACTTTTCTGTAGTTTCCTTAAAAGAATTTCTCTTTGATTATTATACTTTTGACACATATAACATGTTCCACTGTTTCGTCCTTGACTCCACAGTCACATCTCCCTGTTGGATGTTTTCCAATTTAATACATGGTTTTGTTTAATCTAGTGTGACCTAGTCTTAATCTTGATATAACTGTTTGTTCCCTGGTAGATTTTCATATGATTTCCATTCCACTCACTTTTTGCTTAATTTCATAAAGATGTCATCCTTTGTTACCTTCATCCCAGCACTGTTGCCATTCACTCATGATTCTGTTCTTTATTAATGCCTTTGCTTCTGATTTACTTAATGTTAGTTCCATAATTCTATTGTGTTACAGAGCTTGTTTTGCAAGAAAACCTGCAATTTCATTCCCCTCAACACCTCTATGTGCTGGTACCCACATGAATCTGACTGCTGTCCCTTGATGGTGTAGTCTGAATAATGTTTCAAGGATTTCATAGTCTATAATGACAGGAGGTAAAAGCCATTTGGGCATCACTGGGAGAGGAATTGTAGAACAGAAATTTTTCCCATAAAATCCCATCTCCACTGCCAGATTGCTCACAGTCCAAGCATAGCATTCTTTCTTTGCTCTTCCACTTTACCAGCATGTTCTAAGAGCTATTACAGCAGGGTGATCTTCCCTGTGTCCTTGTAAATGAGAGTAGTAATTTAACATCAGCTGTTTGAATCTTAAATTCAGTGGTGGTTTACCCATTTCCACTTGAACTGCGGTAACTGGAGGTCTTAATTGCCCCACAGCATAATCTCAGTGCCTGATTTTGTATCACCTCTATCTTTTTTTAATAATGTTTTTGATGCTGATCCATAAACAATACATCCATAATCAATCACAGATCTTATTAGGGAAATATTAATGTTTTTCAAAGCACATCGGCTTGCTCCCCATCTCATAACATTTAATACCTTTTTACACTTTTTTTCTACTTTATTAATATTTTCATTGAGTCAAATAAAACACCCAAAAATCGAAAAGTATTTACCTATTCTAGTTTTCTACAAGACATCTTTACATCAGCAGCTTCTTTTATTTTCTTTTTGGTGAAAATCAAAATATTTGTTTTATTCCACAGAAAACTTAAAGCCCCATGCATTTGACCATTTCTCCACCATCCCAACTACTTCTTGAATTCTTCCTTGGATAATTTTAGGATCTTTCCCCTTTTCCATAATGCCCCATCATCAGCAAATAGTGATCTCCCTATATCATAACTTACATCATCAAAAACACCATTAATCATAATAAAGAATAGTATTGGACTAATCACACTACCCTGGGGCACTCCATTATCAACTTGATGCTTAGTGGAGAGCCTTGCTCCTACTTTAACTTGAATGAACCTCTTAAATAAGAAATCTTTAATCCAATTAAAAGTTCTTCCATTAATTCCTATTTTATTTAACTTGATCATTAATCCTTCTTTCCATACCATGTCGTATGCTTTTTCTACATCAAAAAATACAGCCATCTTCTTCTTCTTCTTCTTCTTCTTCATCTTGATTTCCAGCAGGCTGTACACTGACTAGAGTAATGCTGCCCTCCACCAACTAGAAATATACATTCAACTCAAATCTTGTAGTAGATGCCTGTCGCATGAGGAATCTTAATAATGCTTCACTAACAGCCTGAGAGTTTGGTCCCTGGATAAAAGATAGATTTAAAGGAGAAAGATAATAGACCCAAATCTGACAGTTCTATAAATAGCACCTGCCTTTGCCGGTAAATGGAGCAAACAAAAACCACATGCTGTGCTGCCTCTTCTCCCCCACATTGACATAACCCATCTGGGTATTTCCCTATTACATTCATATATGTAGCGAGACCACAGTGTCCCAATCTCAGTCTAGTTAGGACCACATCATCTTTCCTGCACAGTTTGGTCAATAACCTCTGTCTTCTGACTGATGGCTGCAGGGAGAAATAATGCCTGCCCTTTCACTCCTCCTCCCACTGTTTTTGCCATTGACGCTCTACTTTACCTTTGCATAAACTGAAATACTCACTTTTTCCCAAAGGGACCTTTAATTAAACTGTCTCTTTCAAGAGAGACTCCTTTGCCAGCTTGTCAGAATTCTCATTTCCCTTAATTCCTGAGTGCCCTGGCACCCACAAAAACTTAACATAACACCCTGCATTCTTGAGTTGATATAAACAACACAAAGTCTCCTGAAGCAGGTCAGGGTAGAAGAAGACATCCCCTCTTTCAATGCCATCAAGGCAGCTGCAGAGTCCAAGCAGATTACACTTTTTGATGGTTTTACTTCTCCAACCCACCATATGGCCCATAAAACTGCCAACAGCTCTGAGGTGAAAGCAGACAAATTATCAGAAATACGTACACTTGGGGTGCGCTGGTAGTCGAGTGGTTAAGGCGCGCACCATGTACACGGGCAGCCGGGGTTCAAGTCCAGCCTCTGGCACCATTCACCACATATCTCTCCCCGCTCTCTTCTCTTGCCCCAAGTCTATCCACTGTCCTCTTCTATCTAATAAAGGCATGAAAAGGCCCAAACATAAATCTTAAAAATAGAAAATAAAAAATACATACACTCTGTTGAATGTGAATATTTGCCACTAACAGTCACAAGAAAAAGTATGTGAACCCTTTGAGATTTCTTGGATTTCTGCATAAATTGGTCATCAAATGTGTTCCGATCTTCATCTAAGTCACAACAATAGACAAACACAGTCTGCTTAAACTAATATTGCACTAAAAATGATATGTTTTCATGTTTTTATTCAACAAAACGTAAACATTCACAGTGCAGGGTGGAAAAAGTATGTGAACCCCTAGGCTAATGACTGGTTGACCTTCCTTTGCCAGCAATAACCTCAACCAAACGTTTCCTGTAGTTGCAGATCAGACCTGCACAACGGTCAGGAGGAATTTTGGACCATTCCTCTTTACAAAACTGTTTCAGTTCAGCAATATTATTGGAATGTCTGGTGTGTATCGCTTTCTTGAGGTCATGCCACAGCATTTCAATCGAGTTGAGGTCAGGACTCTGACTGGGCCACTCCAGAAGGTGTATTTTCTTCTGTTCAGCTATTCTGTTGGTGATTTACTTCCATGCTTTGGGATGTTGTCCTGTTGCATCACCCATCCTCTGCTGAGCTTCAGTTGGTGGACAGATGGTCTTAAGTTTTCCTGCAAAATGTCTTGATAAAATTGGGAATTCATTTTTCAATCAATGACAGCAATCCGTCCAGGCCCTGAGGCAGCAAAGCAGCCCCAAACCATGATGGCCCCTCCGCCATATTTCACAGTTGGGATGAGGTTTTGATGTTGGTGTGCTGTGCCTTTTTTTCTCACACATAGCATTGTGTGTTCCATCCAAACAATTCAATTCTGGTTTCATCTATGGAAAGAATATTTTGCCAGTAGTGCTGTGGAACATCCAGGTGCTCTTTTGTAAACTTCAAACATGCAGCAATGTGTTTTTTGGACAGCAGTGGCTTCCTCCGTGGTGTCCTCCCATGAACTCCATTCTTGTTTAATGTTTTACTTATTGTAGATTTGTCAACACAAATGTTAGCATGTGCCAGAGATTTCTGTAAGTCTTTAGCTGACACTCTAGGAGTCGTCTTCACCTCATTGAGCATTCTGTGCTGTGCTCTTGCAGTCATCTTTACAGGACGGCCACGCCTCGGGAGAGTAGCAGCAGTGCTGAACTTTCTCCATTTGTAGACAGTCTGTCTTACCATGGACACATGAACATCAAGACTTTTAGAGATACTTTTGTAACCCTTTCCAACTTCATGCAAGTCAACAATCCTTGATCGTAGGTCTTCTGAGAGCTCTTTTGTTTCAGGCATGGTTCACATCAGGCAATGCTTCTTGAGAACAGCAAATTCAACACTGGTGTGTTTTTTTATAGGGCAGGGCAGCTTTAACCAGCACATCCAATCTCATCACATTAACTTAGATGAAGATCGGAACACATTTGATGACCAAATTATGCAGAAATCCAAGAAATCTCAAAAGGTTCACATACTTTTTCTAGCAACTGTATATGCCAAACCCAGTTTTCCCTGAGTCTGGGTCCCTAGATCTGTAGAGTAGACCTAGAGTGAAGATCTGTATACACTCACCCTGCAGCTGATTGATATATACACTAGCAAAATCTATAGTTTTTTACTGTGCAGCAGTTTAAGAAGATACAGATCCACTTCAGGCTCTGGGAGAAACCATGACAAATTCTAAGAGCCCTGGCCTGGACTATATCTAATTTGGCAAGAGTTGAGCTTGCCGCTGATCCAAACACCACACATCCATAATCCGAAGTCGATCTAATACATTCTTGGTATATCATAAGCAGCGATCCTCTCTCAGCCCCCCAGTCACTTCCTGCCAAGCTTCGAAGGATGTTTATCATTTTTCCACACTTGCTAATAACTTTTTCTACATGACTTCTCCAAGTTAATTTTTCATCCATCCAGACACCCCAAAATTTGAAAACATTTTACCCATTACATTCATACATTGACAAGTTCACATCAGGAATTTTCCTTTTTTGACCAAAGATCATAACTTTAGTTTTAGCAGTAGATATCCTAAAATCCCATTTATCTGCCCACTGCACTATCTGATCTAAGGCCTTCTGTGTTTGCAGGTACAAATGCTGAATATTTTTACCCTTTTTCCATATGGCTCCATCATCTGCAAATAGAGACTTGCCAAAACCAAGAGGAACTTTTCAAAAATATCATTAATCATAACACTGAAAAGAACTGGACTAATCACTGAGCCTTGGGGTGTTCCATTCTCTATAGTTACTGACTCAGAACAATCTCTGCCAACCCTCACCTGTATTGTTCTGCAGTCAAGGAAATCCTTTATCCACTGAAGCATTCTGCCTCTAATACCAGTATCAAAGAGCTTGATTAGTACAACCACCCTCCACATAGAGGAACACCTCACCAGGGAAGCATCCAAGAGGCATCCGGACCAGATGCCCGAGCCACCTCATCTGGCTCCTCTCAACACGGAGGAGCAGCGGCTCTACTCCGAGTCTCTCCCGAATGGCCGAGCTTCTCACCCTATCTCTAAGGAAGAGCCCAGACACCCTGTGAAGGAAACTCATTTCAGCTGCCTGTATCCGTGATCTTCTTCTTTCGGTCATGACCCACAGCTCATGACCATAGGTGAGGGTGGGCACGTAGATCGACCGGTAAATCGAGAGCTTTGCCTTTTGACTCAGCTCTTTCTTCACCACAACGGACTGGTGCAGAGACCGCATCACTGCAGATGCCGTGCCGATCTGCCTTTCAATCTCTCACTCCATTCTTCCCTTACTTGTGAACAAGACCCCGAGATACTTGAACTCCTTCACTTGGGGCAGGGTCTCATTCCCAACCCGGAGAGGGCATTCCACCCTTTTCCAACTGAGGACCATGACCTCAGATTTGGAGGTGCTGATTCTCATCCCAGCCGCTTCACACTCGGTTGCGAACCATTCGAGTGAGAGCTGAAGGTCACGGCCTGATGAAGCCAACAGAACCACATCATCCGCAAAAAGCAGAGACCCAATCCTGAGGCCACCACACCTGACGCCCTCAACACCCTGGCTGCGCCTAGAAATTCTGTCCATGAAAGTTATGAACAGAACCGGTGATAAAGGGCAGCCCTGGCGGAGTCCAACCCGCACCGGAAAGGAGTCCAACTTACTTCCGGCAATGCGGACCAAGCTCTGACACCGGTCGTACAGGGACCGAACCGCCCTTATCAGGGGGTCCGGTACCCCATATTCCCGAGCACCCTCCACAGGATTCCCGAGGGACACGGTCGAATGCCTTCTCCAGGTCCACAAAACACATGTAGACTGGTTGGGCAAACTCCCATGCACCTTCTAGGACCCTGCCGAGAGTGTAGAGCTGGTCCACTGTTCCACGACCAGGACGAAAAACCACATTGCTCCTCCTGGATCTGAGGATTGACTGTCTGACGGACCCTCCTCTCCAGGACCCCCTGAATAGACCGTACCGGGGAGGCTGAGAAGTGTGATCCCCCTATAATTGGAACACACCGTCCGGTCCCCCTTCTTAAAGAGGGGGACCACCACCCCAGTCTGCCAGTCCAGGGGCACTGTCCCTGATGTCCACACGATGTTGCAAAGGTGTGTCAACCAAGACAGCCCTACAACATCCAGAGCCTTGAGTAACTCAGGGCGGATCTCATCCACCTCCGGGGCCCTGCCACCGAGGAGCTTTTTGACCACCTTGGCGACCTCAGCCCCAGAGATAGAAGAGCCCACACCCGAGTCCCCAGGCTCTGCTTCCCCATCGCAAGACGTGTCGATGGGATTGAGGAGGTCTTCAAAGTATTCCTTCTACCGACCCACCACGTCCCGAGTTGAGGTCAACAGTGCGCCATCTCCACCGTACAAGGTGTTGACAGCGTACTGCTTCCCCCTCCTGAGACACCGGATGGTGGTCCAGAATCTTCTTGAAGCCGTACGGAAGTCATTCTCCATGGCCTCCCCGAACTCCTCCCACGTCTGGGTTTTTGCCTTGGCAACCACTGAAGAGTGGAAAAGAGTCCAACCCCTCTCAAGAGGACTGGTTCTGGAGCCCAAGCTGTGCGTCGAGGTGAGACCAACTATATCTAGCTGGTACCGCTCAGCCTCACGCACAAGCTCAGGCTCCTTCCCCACCAGAGAGGTGACATTCCACGTCCCCAGAGCCAGCTTCTGCAGCCGAGGATCAGACCGCCAGGGTCCCCGCCTTCGGCTGCCACCTGGCACACAATGCACCCAACCTCTATGGCCCCTCCTACGGGTGGTGAGTCCATTGGAGGGGGGGCCCATGTTGCTTCTTCGGGCTGTGCCCGGCTGAGCCCCATGGGTGCAGGCCCAGCCACCAAGCACTCGCCATCGAGCCCCACTCCCAGGCCTGGCTCCAGGAGGGGGCCCCTGTGACCCACGTCCGGACGAGGGAGATCAATTTCTGTCCTGCCGCTCCGCCATATGAGGTCTGTGAGCTGCACTTTGTCTGGTCCCTCACCTAGGACCTGTTTGCCTTGGGAGACCCTACCAGGGGCACGAAGCCCCCCGACAACATAGCTCCTAGGGTCATTGAGACACGCAAACCCCTCCACCACGTTAAGGTGGCAGCTCAGGGAGGGGGCCTCAGCATTTCATGACTTCTTTTATCTTGTCCAGGAGTGGTGTTTGCCCCAGCATGCACTGCCTCTTTTAGCTCCCCCATAGAGAAAAACACATTATACGAGCTGTTATCTTCAACATCATAGTTTAGTTTCCATTCTTCTTTTTTCAGGGTTTCTTCCCTTTTCTTTACTCCCTCTTCCCTCAGAGACTTTGAGTTATGTACATCTTGAAAGACTTTTACACACACATTTGCTTTTTCTTTATTATTAACTGCTTTGGTATGACCATCTTTCAGGACTGGCATAGCTGTTTTTACTGTTTTACCAGACATTTTATGCACTTTGGTCCATATTTGATGTACTGGGGTATCAGGGTCTAATGTGCTGCAAAATGTTTTTTTGTCTTTTTTTCAAACTGTGGCTGAAAACTGAAATACCGTAAATATTACACAAAATGCATGTAAACCAAAATACAATCTATTACAGTAAAGTATGAAAATCTATTACTGTAGAGTATAAGAAATAACCACTACTGATACTCAGTCTCTTCTGTCTTGATGATGGGGCCACATGGCCTCATCCACATCACATTCAATATCCTCTCTTGCAATGCACCAAGGGAAAAATCTTCTTGCATGCCTTATCCAACCTTGACATTCCTCTGCATCTATTTTTTGGGCAGCAGCAATCATTGCATTCAGCAAGGGCATCTGCTCATAGGGACGGTGATCATAAACCTTCCACCTCCAAGCGCTGAAGAACTCCTCTATTGGATTCAAAAATGGGGAATATGCTGGAAGGAACTGCATCATCATTCAAGGGTGTACTGCAAACCACTCATTGACAAGGCGAGAGTGGTGGAACGCCACATTGTCCCAGATAATGACAAAGAGTGGCATGCCAGGCCTCAACAGCCCTCTCTCCTCAGGTGGGATCAGCCTGTCATGAAGTGCATTCAGGAATGTTATGAGGCGCTCGGTGTTGTATGGGCCAGTAGTGGGGATATGGTATAGGACACCATCATTGGAGATGGCAGCACACATGGTTATGTTGGCGCTCCTCTGTCCTGGAACTGTGATAGTGGCCCTGTACCCAATGAGGTTCCTTCCACGTCTCCTCACTTTACAGAGATTGAAGCCGGCTTCATCGGCATAAATGAAGACATGATGTGCCCCCTCGGCTTCAAGCTCCATTATTCTCTAAGTAAAAAAGGGAAAATGACAATGAAAAGTTACTCCAGCTGACTCTAACTGCATGATATGAGAAGGCATTACAGTATACTGTAGTAATGTTTCCTTACCTCCACATATTGGCATCTGGCCTCCTTCACAACATCAGAGTTCCTTTGAAATGGAACTTTATAGAGCTGCTTCATGGCCATATGGTTCCTTCTTAGGATGCGGTCAATGGTGGTCACACTCACGTTGTTGATGTTCCTAAACATGCCCTGATCTGCGATCACTGCTGCCCTGATTTCACGCAGCCTTATGGCATTGTTTGCCACAACCATGTTCACAACGGCTGCCTCCTGCTTGGCACTACGAGTTCTCCCTCTACCACCAGAGAATGGTAGCCTTTGGATTCTGTAAAGAATACATGTAATGGGAATGAGGAAACAATTACATAAAGTATATCACTGAAGTTATTTCTGTATATACTGTTCAGCAAAATTACCTTTTTTCCTGTCGAAAAATTCTGACAATGGATGCAACAGTGTTTCTGTTTAGAACAGGTTGGACTCTTTGTCCAGCCTCTCTAAGTGAAAGGCCATGATTGATAGCGTGATCAATAACAGTTGCCTGAATTTCATCAGAAACCTGAGCCCTTCCAACTATACCTTCACCTCTTCCTCGGACTCCTCTTCCTCGGACCCCTCTACCTCTTACTCTCACTCTCATCTGCCTTAGACCTTTTCCATCCATGCTGGCAAAGAACAACACAGATGCTGCACCTTTAAGGCCTGCAGACTGATTGCTAATTGAAGATTTGTGTGAAGGAGTGTCAAACAGGTGCTTCAGTGATTTCATACTGATGAGGTAGTTTCTAATAGTTAGGAACAGATGGTTTCTGTTTGGTTACCATAGCTGAAACAATGGAGTTTGGACTGCTTGAATGACATCTGTGTTAACTGTTCTGCAAAAGGGTGGGGAAAATGTGTCAATCCAATGAGAAAAGGTTAACACATTTGCAAGAGGTGTCTTGCGCTCTGCTAAGACAGTGATGATGAAAACCGAGTGGATCCAAGTTTCTTTAAGCAGGTCAAAGCAATCAAGAAAAACTGTAATAATCTTCCTGGCTATTGCTCTGTACCTCTTGTATTCAACTACATTCTCCTGAGTAGGGTTTTTACATAGATATCTAAATGCCTGATTCCTCTTCCTTACTGCCTTATCGCAGTCTCTATTCCACCATGGAACTGTAATACGCTTAATTTGACCCCCTAAACATGCTCAATAAATATAATATGGATTGGAATAATAACTAGAGAAATTGCATTTCCTTGCAGCAAATGCGTTGAAATGCTGAGGCTGAACGCAGAAAATGACAAAATGTGAAATAAAACTGTAAAAAAGCAGTGACAAGAAGCTGAAAATAAGGTGTAATTAACTGTATGACCTGTGTATGAACTGTTAAAAGGTGTGTGTGTCTGTTTAAAGGTGTGTGTCTGCATCAAAGTGTGTGTATCTACATGAAGGTGTGAGTGTCTGTTTAAAGGTGTGTGTGTCTGTTTAAAGGTGTGTAAGTCTGTTATAAGGTGTGTGTATGTCTGTTAAAAGGTGTGTTAGTCTGTTAAAAGTCTTGTGTGTCTGTTAAAAGGTTTGTGAGACTGTTGAAAGGTGTGTGTGTCTGTATTAAGGTGTGTATCTGTTAAAAGGTGTGTGTGTCTGTTTCAAGGGGTGTGTGTCTGTCTAAAGGTGTGTAAGTTTTTTATAAGGTGTGTGTGCGTGTCTGTTTAAAGGTGTGCTAGTGTGTTAAAAGGCATGTGTGACTCTGTTAAAAGGTTTGTGAGTCTGTTGAAAGATGTGTGTCTGTAAAGAAGTGTGTGTGTCTGAGTAAAGGTGTGTGTGCCTGTTCAAAGGTGTGTGAGTCTGTTAAAAGGTGTTTGTGTCTTTTAAAAGGTGTGTGTGTCTGTTAAAAGGTGTATGAGTCTGTTAAAAGTTCTGTGTCTGTTAAAAGGTGTGTCTGTGTCTGTTAAAAAGTGTGTGTGTCTGTTAAAAGGTGTGTGTCTGTTTAAAGGTGTGTGACTCTGTTAAAAGGTGTGTGCGTCTGTTTAAACATGTGTGTGTCTGTTAAAAGGTGTGTGTCTACTAAAATGTGATTGTGTCTGTTAAAAGGTGTGTGTGTCTGTTTAAAGGTGTATGACTCTGTTAACATGTGTGTGAGTCTGTTTATAGTTATGGAGAATGTTAAAGCATGTCTTTGTGTATGTATGTGTGTGTAGAGTTCCAAGGTTGCTATGGTAATTAATACCTCTATGACATCATGGCTGAGATCAAAGCAAATTAGCTGCACCTGTTAGTTTGTGTTAAAGTGGGCTCAGAAAACGGGTTTAAGAGGTCAGAACATGCACTCAAACAACGTCAATTTACAATGTACTTGTAAACCCTAGCTGAAAACCAAACATATCGTGAGAATCAGCAGAAGCTGACGATCGCGGTGATATGTTTTTCATGTCTGGGAAGTGAAAAATCATGCAACAAGAGTAGGATAAAAAAGGGCTTCTTTCTGACGTGGATGAGCAGAGTTTTAAAATTTGTAACATTGCAGCAGATGGAGCAAGACCTCCTGGTTCTTGGGACAGTTGGTCCTCTCACGCCAAAACTGTGCATGATATGACTTTGGGTCTTGGTTTGACAGTAGCAGGACAAGATTTCCTCCATTTTGATTTCTTTTTTTATGTCTGTGGAGTGAAGTTTGTGGATTTTATAGATGTTTGTTCGGGAGAGGTCTCCTGTCTGAACAGCCGTCTGCTCCACTCTGACTGATGATGTCACCTACTCTAAGGTCTGACTTTTTTGTGTAAGACCCCAAAAGTTTGTGTTGCTTAAACTGTGAAATCTCAAAAACTGTTGAAGATAGTCAAAAGCTGAAGACATGTTGAATTGCTGAAGAGTTTGTCTACGTTTTAAAGCAAAAATGAAGTCTGTAAGTGGAAGTATGCAGAATCTGTTGAATCTCAAAGTTGAAGCAGTTTTAGGCAGAACTGCAAAAATCTTCCATTCATTTTAAATGGGCCAAAAACTGTGGAAAAATGTTAAATTTTGTAAAAAGTAAAAGGGTTAGAAATGTGAAAAATACAAGCACACTTCACTTGAACATGCTGAACATGTTAAAAGTTGAACGGTTAAAATCGGACAAACTGTGGAGGAGTTTAAGAGTGCCAAAAAACGTACGGAAGAATATTGCAGAAGAAGAAGAACTAGAGAAATTGCATTTCCTTGCAGCAAATGCGTTGAAATGCTGAGGCTGAATGCAGAAAATGAGAAAATGTGAAATCAAACTGCTAAAAGCAGTGAAACTAAGTTGAAAATAAGAAGGTATAATTAATGGGTAAAACAGTTAAACTTGTGAAGGGCCTAAAATTACAACGAGCAAAAACAGTAGCAGAAGTCTTAAATGTGTTAGCAGAGCTGTATTACTATGAAACATAAAATAAAAGTTGGAAGGAAGTGAAATGTGGAATGACTCACAACTGTATGAACTGTATGGTGTGTGTGTGTGTCTGTGTAAAGGTGTGTGTGTCTGTATGAAGGTGTGTGTGTCTGTTTAAAGGTGTGTGTGTCTGCATGAAGTTGTGTGTGTTTGTACAAAGGTGTGTGTGTCTGTTTAAAGGTGTGTGTGTTTGTACAAAGGTGTGTGTGTCTGTATAAAGGTGTGTGTGTGTTTATAATTTGAAGATGAGAGCTTTAAAATCGCTAAAATTAAAGCAACATGTATGTTATAGTAATGGAGAATGTTAAAGCATGTCTTTGTGTATGTATTTGTCTATAAGACTTCTAGGGTGCTATGGTAACGAATGCCTGTATGACATCATAGCTGAGATCAAAGCAAATTAGCTGCACCTGTTCATTTCTGTTGAAGTGGGCTCAGAAAACAAGGTTGAGAGCTTAGAACATGCACTCAAACAACGTCAATTTACGATGTGCTTGTAAAACCTAGCAGAAAACTAAAGGTATCGTGAGAATCAGCAGAAGCTGACGAATGCGGTGATATGTTTTTCATGTCTGGGAAGTGAAAAATCATGCTACAAGAGTAGGATAAAAAAGGGCTTCTCTCTGACTCTCTTGTGCAGGGTGTGAAAATCTGTAACATTGCAGCAGATGAAGCGAGAGCTCCCTGCACTTGGGACAGATGGTCCTCTCATGCCAAAACTATGCATGATATGGCTTTGGTTGGTATTTGTGTGTCTGTGTAAAGGTGTGTGTGTCTGTTTAAAGGTGTGTTAGTCTGTTAAATGGCATGTGTGTCTGTAAAAATGTTTGTGAGTCTGTTGAAAGATGTGTGTGTCTGAAAAGAGGTGTGTGGGTCTGTTAAAAGGTGTTTGTGTCTGTTTAAAGAAGTATTAGTCTGTTTAAAAGTGTGTGTCTGTTTAAAGATGTGTGTCTGTTTAGAGGTGCGTATGTCTGTTTAAAGGTGTGTGTGTCTGTTAAAAGGTGTGTGTGTCTGTTTTAAGATGTATGAGTCTGTTTAAAGGTGTGTGAGTCTGTTTAAAGGTGTGTGAGTCTGTTCAAAGGTGTGTGTGTCTGTTAAAAGGTGTGTGAGTCTGTAAAAGGTGTGTAAGTCTGTAAAAGGTGTGTGAGTCTGTAAAAGGTGTGTGAGTCTGTTAAAAGGTGCGTGTGTCTGTTAAAAGGTGTGTGAGTCTGTTAAATGTGTATGTCTGTTAAAAGGTGTGTGAGTCTGTTTGAAGGTGTGTGTGTCTGTCAAGAGGTGATTGTGTCTGTTTTAAGGTGTATGAGTCTGTTTAAAGGTGTGTGAGTCTGTTTAAATGTGTGGTTGTCTGTTTAAAGGTGTGTGTCTGTGAAAAGGTGTGTGTGTGTGTGTCTGTTTAAAGTTGTATGAGTCTGTTAAAAGGTGTGTGTCTGTTAAAAGGTGTGTGTGTCCGTTTTAAGGTGTATGAGTCAGTCTAAAGGTGTGAGTCAGTGTAAAGGTGTGTGAGTCTGTTTAAAGATGTGTGTCTGTCAAAAGGTGTGTGTGTCTGTTTAAAGGTGTGTGTGTCTGTCTTAAGGTGTATGTGTCTGTTAAAAGGTGTGTGTGTCTGTGTAAAGGTGTGTGTGTGTCTGTTTAGAGGTGTATGTCTGCATCAAGGTGTGTGTGTCTGCATGAAGGTGTGTGTGTCTGTTTAAAGGTGTGTGAGTCTGTTTAAAGGTGTGTGTGTTTGTACAAAGGTGTGTGTTACTGTTTAAAGGTGTGTGTGTGTTTATAATTTGAAGATGAGAGCTTTAAAATCGCTAAAATTAAAGCAACATGTATGTTATAGTAATGGAGAATGTTAAAGCATGTCTCTGTGTATGTATTTGTCTGTAAGACTGCTAGGGTGCTATGGTAACGAATGCCTGTATGACATCATAGCTGAGATCAAAGCAAATTAGCTGCACCTGTTCATTTCTGTTGAAGTGGGCTCAGAAAACAAGGTTGAGAGCTTAGAACATGCACTCAAACAACGTCAATTTACGATGTGCTTGTAAACCCTAGCTGAAAACCATACATATCGTGAGAATCAGCAGAAGCTGCCAATCGTGGTGATATGTTTTTTATGTCTGGGAAGCGAAAAATCATGCTACAAGAGTAGGATAAAAAAGGGCTTCTTTCTGAGTCTTTTGACCTACATGTCAGAATCTGTATCATTGCAGCAGATGGAGCAAGACCTCCCGGTTCTTGGGACAGTTGGTCCTCTCACGCCAAAACTGTGCATGATATGGTTTTGGGTCTTGATTTGACAGTAGCAGGACAAGTTTTCCTCCGTTTTGATGTCTTTTTTATGTCTGTGGAGTGAAGTTTGTGGATTTTATAGATGTTTGTCCGGGAGAGGTCTCCTGTCTGAAAGCTGGCTGCTCCCCTCTGACTGATGATGTCACCCACTCTAAGGTCTGACTTTTTTGTGTAAGACCCCAAAAGTTTGTGTTGCTTAAACTGTGAAATCTCAAAAACTGTAGAAGATAGCTAAAAGCTGAAGACATGTTGAATTGCTGAAGAGTTTGTCTACATTTTAAAGCAAAAATGAAGTCTGTAAGTGGAAGTATGCAGAATCTGTTGAATCTCAAAGTTGAAGCAGTTTTAGGCAGAACTGCAAAAATCTTCCATTCATTTTAAATGGGCCAAAAACTGTGGAAAAATGTTAAATTTTGTAAAAAGTAAAAGGGTTAGAAATGTGAAAAATACAAGCACACTTCTCTTGAACATGCTGAACATGTTAAAAGTTGAACGGTTAAAATCGGACAAACTGTGGAGAAGTTGAAAAGTGCCAAAAAAAACGTACGGAAGAATATTGAAGGAGATCAATTTCAAAACTAGAGAAATTGCATTTCCTTGCAGCAAATGCGTTGAAATGCTGAGGCTGAATGCAGAAAATGAGAAAATGTGAAATCAAACTGCTAAAAGCAGTGAAACAAAGCTGAAAATAAGAATAATGGGTGAAACAGTTAAACTTGTGAAGAGCCTAAAATTACAAAGAGCAAAATCAGTAGCAGACGTCTTAAATGTGTTAGCAGAGATGTATTATTAAGAAACATAGAATAAAAGTTGGAAGGAAGTGAAATAGGGAATGACTCACAACTGTATGAACTGTATGAAGGTGTGTGTGTGTCTGCATCAAGGTGTGTGTGTCTGCATGAAGGTGTGTGTGTCTGTTTAAAGGTGTGTGTGTCTGTTAAAAGGTGTGTGTGTCTGTTAAAAGGTGTGTGTGTCTGTTTAAAGGTGTGTGACTCTGTTAACATGTGTGTGAGTCTGTTTATAGTAATGGAGAATGTTAAAGCATGTCTTTGTGTATGTATGTGTGTGTAGAGTTCCTGGGTTGCTATGATAATTAATACCTTTATGACATCATGGCTGAGATCAAAGCAAATTATCTGCACCTGTTAGTTTGTGTTAAAGTGGGCTCAGAAAAGAGGTTTAAGAGGTCAGAACATGCACTCAAACAATGTCAATTTACGATGTGCTTGTAAAACCTAGCTGAAAACCAAACATATCGTGAGAACCAGCAGAAGCTGACGATTGCCGTAATATCTTTTTCATGTCTGGGAAGCGAAAAATCATGCTTCAAGAGTAGGATAAAAAAGGGCTTCTCTCTGACTCGGATGAGCAGAGTTTTAAAATTTGTAACATTGCAGCAGATGGAGCAAGACCTCCTGGTTCTTGGGACAGCTGGTCCTCTCACGCCAAAAGTGTGCATGATATGGCTTTGGGTCTTGATTTGACAGTAGCAGGACAAGTTTTCCTCCGTTTTGATGTCTTTTTTATGTCTGTAGAGTGAAGTTTGTGGATTTTATAGATGTTTGTCCGGGAGAGGTCTCCTGTCTGAAAGCTGGCTGCTCCCCTCTGACTGATGATGTCACCCACTCTAAGGTCTGACTTTTTTGTGTAAGACCCCAAAAGTTTGTGTTGCTTAAACTGTGAAATCTCAAAAACTGTTGAAGAAAGCTAAAATCTGAAGGCTTGTTGAATTGCTGAAGAGTTTGTCTACATTTTAAAGCAAAAATGAAGTCTGTAAGTGGAAGTATGCAGAATCTGTTGAATCTCAAAGTTTTAGGCAGAACTGCAAAAATCTTCCATTCATTTTAAATGGGCCAAAAACTGTGGAAAAATGTTAAATTTTGTAAAAAGTAAAAGGGTTAGAAATGTGAAAAATACAAGCACTCTTCTCCTGAACATGCTGAACATGATAAAAGTTGAACGGTTAAAATCGGACAAACTGTGGAGAAGTTGAAAAGTGCCAAAAAACGTACGGAAGAATATTGAAGGAGATCAATTTCAAAACTAGAGAAATTGCATTTCCTTGCAGCAAATGCGTTGAAATGCTGAGGCTGAATGCAGAAAATGAGAAAATGTGAAATCAAACTGCTAAAAGCAGTGAAACAAAGCTGAAAATAAGAAGGTATAATTCCTGGGTGAAACAGTTAAACTTGTTGAAATGCCTCAGCATTTCAACATAATAAGAAAGAAACGGACCAGATACAATAGCTCCTGCTAGGAGGGGTCCTTGGACCCTAATTACTTGTCCTCTACACACAGCCATAAAAGTTTCCCATTAGGTGGAGTCACTGACCTCTGAATTATCATTTGTTTAAAAAAACTCAGAGATCTTAGCAGACATAAACTGATTGAATGATGTGTCATAAAGCAGCCAAGGATGAAAATGCCAACTGTTTTGTTTTTTATGAATGAAGTCAAGGACCAGTGAGGTTGGAGAGTCAGAAATTCAGAATATTATGATATTTTGAGGAGATCACATTAGAAATTAAACTTGAGTCTAGTAAAAAATAAAATATTCTTGAGAGACTTATGCCTTGGTGAAAAAAAAGGAATAATTCCTATCAGTAGGGTGCAGCAGTCTCCAGATGTCGACTAGATTCATAGATGGCAGTAAATTCTTTATAGTCAGTGCAGATGCAGGTAATTGGGTTGTATGGGCCGACCTGTCGAAAAACTGATCAAGCACACAATTAAAGTCGCCACCAATGACAATGTGTGTGTCAGAGGGATTGGGCAGTAAATTAAATATCTTATTGAAGAAAGTTGGGTCATCGAAATTAGGAGCGTAAATATTCAAAAGGGTAACATGGAATGAGTTAATACAGCCAGTTACCAAAATATATCTGCCATTCGGATCACTAACAGTAGAAATATGTCTAAATGGGACAGTTTTATGAATCAAAATTGCCACTCCCCGAGCTTTACTGGAAAGGGTGGATTGGAAGATCTGGTTAACCCAGGAACACCTTAGTAACTTTTCTTTTATGGGTCTAATATGTGTTTCCTGTAGGTAAATAATGTCAGCAGAAAGAGATTTTAAATGGGAAAATACTTTAACACGCTTAACTACATGTCCCATTCCCCGGACATTCCAGCAAGTAAAAGTAATGCCGCCACCTTGTAGAGTTGAACTAGGATGCATCCCTAACTAAGATCTAGAACATATATGCACATGCAGCCCTTGAAACACAGTATAAACAAAAATACAATACACACCAAAACTTAAGGAACACACCCCCCCTCCCTCCGCCCCACTTTCCCAAACAAAGTGAGAACATAGACCCCAGATACTCACATTGGGGAAGCCGGATCATATGAACCTTCGAGTTACAGCTAAACTAACTATCACTTTAAGACTTCCTCTCCAACAGTATCAAAATCCAAAGATTACAAGTGATGGTCAGAGTAATGTCCAGGTGCGAACTTTTTCCAAATAAAAGTCACATCCAAAAAAGTGCCGATCCAACTAACGGACAGTCAATGTTCAAGCCAAAGTTTCTGCAAACACCTCGGCTTCACGCGGGGAAGAAAACACCTTATCCGAGTCACCGTGGGTGACCCGCAGCCATGCTGGGTAAATGAAGCCGGTCCTCGCACCAGCCTCCTGCAGCCTCTTGCGGACACCATCAAAAGCCTGCCGCTCCTTCATGACCTCTGCTGGGTATTCAGGAAAAATGTAGATTGCCTTGTCATTGTAGCGCAGAGGGAACTGTTGTCGGGCCAGCTGCAGTATTTCCTCCCTCAACTGGAAGTGATGAATCTTGGCTATCATTATGCATGGCCGCGTGCCTTCACTAGAGGGTTGCTTTCCCACACGTGAGCACGATCCACTTCAAGTGCCCTGGGAAAACTGTCAGCGCCGAGAAGCTTTGGGATAAACTCTGTCACGAACTCCGTTGGGGCGACCGTTCTCGATCTTTTCTGGCAAACCAGCAATCTTGATATTTTGACGCCTGGAGCAAGCTTCGAGGTCTATCATTTTTAAACGAAGAGCCCCATTTTCAGCACGCAAGTCAGCAAGTGCCCGCTCCAAGGTTGAGAGGCGGCGGTCATAGTCAGAGCTAGCTTCCTCCACTTCTTTGACACGGCTCCCTAGACTCACCAACGATGTCTGGGCAGCTTTAAGAGAAGCCTCTATCAAGTCGAAGCATTTTGTCATAATTTTGCCCATACTCTTTATTGCAGAAAGAATGCTTGTAGATTCTGTGTCGTTTTCCGGCTCCATAGCTTAAAAACTTAGTAAATGACCAAAATAGTTAGAGCATGGAGAGCAGCCCAGGGAAAACACTTCTACTCCATATGGTGCTCACTAGCGCCCCCCGACTCAGCCACTCTTAGGGGGTTCACAGCTTTAAACCCTGGTGCAGTTTAATCTCTCAGTTTAAAGATGACCTGAAACTCTTCAAGAGATTTCGCCATCTTTGAGCTCCTGTCTCCCTCCTTTTCCAAGGAAATATCCTCCCTCTCCCGCTTATTCCCTCTCGCCCTGGACCTCTCTGTGTTCCAACCCTGTGACAACCCCCCAGTATCGCGTGTGCCCATGGAATAATTCAACTGTGATAACGTGTGTGAAAGAGATATAATAAGGAGAAAGAGTGAAAGATTGTGCTTCTGTACACCTTCACCACCACCACACTTTAATACTACACCAACAACAGAACACCAGACAAGCGGTCCTGAAGACCTCCATGGGCAAAGCAGGAGC
Organism: Cheilinus undulatus; assembly: GCF_018320785.1. Classification (NCBI taxonomy): domain Eukaryota; kingdom Metazoa; phylum Chordata; class Actinopteri; order Labriformes; family Labridae; genus Cheilinus; species Cheilinus undulatus. Next base: position 3,183,936 of record NC_054865.1, read on the forward strand.
AGCGCAAAAGTGCCATCTTACCAGACCTATACAGGCCATCAGCCGGCACCCCTGCCCTCCACCCCTTACTCACCCAACCAGTCACCAAGCCAACCATCTACAATCCTAAACACAAATGTAACAGTATCAAATTCATTTTCAGAAAGACCTGCTTTCAAGGAGACCACTCTCTCAGCTGTACCCCACCATCGCGACCTCCACTTCCGGAGTCGATGCCAGGTTAGGGGTCTGTTTGAATAGTCCATTTCACTTAGGAAGGTTCCTAACTGAGTGAAACGACCCAGAAGCATTTTAGTGTCGACCATGATAAAGGCTGTTCGAATTCTCCAACTGAAAAGGAAAGGAGCTTCAATATTTCTTTTATCTCCTTTAGCCTAGGAAACACTGGACCATCCTTTACCAAAGGAGAGATGAAAAGATAACCCACAATGCTTTGCGTGAACTTCATTTAAAGTGACGCACCTGTTGGCTGCTCATTAGAACAAGTGAATAACTTGACTGTAGCTTTACTAGCCCCGATTTAAACTGTAAAATTCAGTCAAACGTATAATACATGTGATAAATGGAAGGCAGTAGGGATGAACAGAGGAATATTACAGACATGAAAACTTTGTCATTCATCTTATTGTAACGTTTAATTTCTTCTCATTTCCATTTTATTCAAATAGCCTAGTAAACTGATCAGTCAGTATTTTAAACTGCACTTGTTTTGCTATTTTGAAATATTAAAGTAAATGTGATGTTTGTAAATCACAACCAGTTAAAGCGATAAAGTCGGCATGTTGCCATATTGTGAACATTATAGCTATCATCATAATTACACAGGGAATTATAGAGCTTTTCACATAATGAGCTGAAAGGAAGATGGAACCAGAACAGACTCTGTAATAATATTAACATAGATGAGAAAATTAAAGAAAAAATGAATAGGTAGGGAATAAAGCAAAACAATTTAATATCATGAAATAAAAGGACTTGAACATTATTCATATAGTCGGATTGGCTTAGCAGAAAGCTCAGTGGTGGGTGCGAATTTTGTAGTCCATCAACGTTAAATTGTAGTTTTTACACAAATAACACACATCACGCCTGTAACATCCGCCTAGGGAAAGACCAGTCAGATTCCTTAATCACCACAATTCTCCTTTCCTATCCTCTTACTCCCACCTTTCTTCAACCCTGTGACATTTTTCATCGGTATTAAGGAAAAGTGAATAGGAAAGGACTTAGGAGGTAATTTTTTTGACTTTTTGAACGGACCCCCAGACTGTAGAAAGAATAGTTTTGCACATGGTTTTGCAAATAACTTCTTCTTCTTCTTCTTCTTGTATTTCCAGCAGCTTTGACGCCACTAGGCGTATTACTGGTTTCCACTGATCAGACTAGTTGTCACACTCTCGTCTCATATCCTCACATACAGTCCAGTATCATGCAGGACCTGTAAAATTGCTTTCATTATCTGCTGGTGATTGTCATGGAGGCCAATAAAAGATTTAATAGAAAATGAAACTAACCCCAAATTCGATAGTGTCTTAAACAAATCTCTCCTCTCAGCTATAATGCTGAGAGGAGAGATTTACTACATTCAAGAAGAACATGTTTTACTGTTTCAGGGTGGCCACACCCACATAGCCCTGTACTATGTTTCCCAATAATATACAAATCATAATTTAATCCCCTGTGTCCCAGTCTTAAAGCAGCACAACGGAACTTTTACTTTTTTTTTTAGTTTTGCAGCGCCGGTGGACAAAAGCGGTAGTGCTTTACCAGAAGGAACACTCAATTACCCATGAACACCAGCGTGTACTGCCGTAAAGATCTTGATCTCCCGGTCGCGTGCATTTGTTTTGGAAGCGTATGAAAGAAGACAGGACTTACTTTCAAAACTACTCTTCTGTCTTCAGCGGCTGTTTGCCGGATGGACAGTGAAGAGGTAATGTATTTATTTTTGGCTAAATGACGATGTTGAAAATCACTAAGTTCAACTTGGTTTTGTTACTGTGAAGTCGCCACCGCCCCCCATCCTGTTTCAGCGAGATAGTGAATAAACTGATGACGAGATGGCCCTTAGTGATACGAAAAGACACATTACAAACTCAAGAGTACTGTTTATAGATGGTAAGCAATCAACATATACTTACAAGTCCAACAATAACAGGGCCAAATCAGCATCGGTTGGACATCCCTCCTCGTCTTTCAGCTCACGCCAGTGATTGAACGCAATTAAGTCTGCTATTTCATTTCCCTGTATACCTGCATGCCCAGGTACCCAGCAAAACTTGACCTCACAGCCAGCCTTCCCAACTCTGAACAGGACAGACAAAATTTCATTTAATATTCCAGGACGAGCTTTTGATCTGCCTCCTCTTAAAGCCATTAGTGCAGCTGCAGAATCAGAGCAGATCAGTGCTCTTGATATTTTAGTATCCTCTATCCACCACAAGGCCCAAAGGATTGCCAGTAGTTCTGCAGTGAAAACAGAGCTATTGTTTGAAATTCTTTTATTAAATCCATACCCGAGCTGGTCCACAAATACCCCAAATCCTGCAGTACCACTCTCTGGATCCATAGACCCATCTGTAAAGACTTTTAGGTAGGAACTTTCTTCTACATTGAGTAGATGTTCTGCTTTAGGGCCTATCCCTTCACTTGTTCTTTGGCTTAGAAAGGACAAGTTAACATCCACCTCTTCTTGTAGCCAAGGAGGCACAGGTGACCACCTCAAATGTTGTGCTATGCTGTCATATCTTAATCCCTGGTCTTTGACCCACTGACTTATGTCATCAAGAAATGGTCTGTGCTTGACCCTGGGGTCAGAATCAGAAGACTTCTGCAACAGACACCCGGAAGGGAAGGATTGAGGGAAGCCATTAAGTTTTGCCCAGTATTGCAGCTCCAGTTTAATGTGCCTTAACTGTAAGGGCATTTCTCCCATTTCCAAAAGCAGCGCAGGGACAGGGGAAGTTTTAAAAGCTCCACAACATAGCCTTACTGCCTTGGCCTGAAGGACATCTAACTTGCCAAGCACTGACTTAGCAGCTGATCCATATACAAATCAACCATAATCAAGAACAGATCTAATCATTGCTTGATACACTGCCTGACCAAAAAAAAAAAAGTCACCACCAAAAAAGGTCACACACTCTAATATTTCGTTGGACCGCTTTTAGCTTTGATTACAGCACACATTTGCTGGGGCATTGTTTTGATAAGCTTCTGCAATGTCACAAGATTTATTTCTGTAGTGGCCAATCCATGAGTGAAAATGATGTCTCATGCTCCCTGAACCACTCTTTCACAATTTGAGCCCAGTGAATCCTGGCATTGTCATCTTGGAATATGCCCATGCCATTAGGGAAGACAAAATCCATTGTTTAAGAAATGAGAAGTTATTCATTGCATCAGCTGGGGTTAAATAACTTGTTGCCAGCTGAAAGATAATCGCCCATGCAGTAATTATCCAATAGGAGGCTTGTACCTATTTGCTTAGTTAAATCCAGGTGGCGACTTTTTTTTTGGCCAGGCAGTGTATATTAAATGCATGGACCCTCTCTCTGCCCCCCGGTCACACCTCGCTAAACTTCTCGTGACATTGATCACTCTTTCACATTTAACCCTTTTACTCCTAGCGCGTCGTCGATGATGCGCTGTTGAAGCACACTTTACATGACCATAATTGCATGACCGTTTGTGCTTTCGGAAAAACTCAAACAGCTTCTAAAAGCTAAGAAACCGTGCTTTACAGCCAGCATGCAGTTATTTCTGTAATTTCCCCTTTTCCCACTAAGATTCTAGCATAAAGTTCCCCCATTTTTTGTGTTTCTTCATTTTAAACTGTTAAAACACTAAACATGCAGTAATATGTAAATAACTGCCATGTATTAAAAGTTCTAAGTATTGTGGAAAAATGGACAAAAGCACGTACTCACAGGACATTTTCTGGGCCTTTTATGATTAAAATAAGAAAAGAGCCCAGAAACTCAGTTTTAATTTAAACAGTTAAAAAAAACACTTTTTAAATATGCGGTACATTGTACACAACTTCCAGATATTAAAGTACTCTAGAATAATGGGCAAAAGCACTTACAAGACATCTTCTGTGCCATTTATACTTAAAATAAGAACATGTCCAGAGGCTCAGGAGTTAAAGGGTTGACATTAACATTCTTGAAATATGGACTGTCCAAGTCATATGTTCATCAAACCAAACACCCAAAAATTAAAAGTTTTTCACCCTCTCTAAAGGTGATCCATACATGGATAGCTCAATACTCAGAGGCTTCCGTTTGAAGCCAGAAATCATACATTTGGACTTTGCAGGTGAGATCATAAAGCCTCATTTGTCTGCCCACTCCTCCACAGAGACTAAGGCACTTTGGACTTGTTTTAGAGTAAACTCTACATTTCTTCCTCTTTTCCAAATGGTGCCATCTTCTGCAAAAAGAGACTGTCCAAATCCTCTCCCAATATTTGTAAATATATCATTTATCATTATTTTAAACAACACTGGACTAATTACACTTCCTTGTGGGGTGCCATTGTCTATTTCAACAGTCTTTGAAGTTTTGCCACCCACTGGCACTTGTATTGTTCTTCTCATTAAAAAAATCTTTGATCCAATTATACATTCGTCCTCTAACTCCCAAGTTATATTTTAATTATAAGTCCTTCCTTCCACAAGGAATCATATGCCTTCTCAATATCCAAGAATACACTAACAACTACTTCTTTATTATTAAATGCACCTTTAATATCATGGTCTAAAACTGCCACGGACTCCATTGTCAACCTTCCATTTCTAAAACCATTTTGATACTTGGCAAGGAGCCCTTTACTTTCTAGGAAATACACTAACCTGTTGGTAACCATTCGTTCCATGATTTTACAGAGCACTGAGGTTACAGCTATAGGTCGATAAGAATCTGGGTCTGAAGCATCTTTGCCTGGTTTGAGATTAGGAATTATGACTGCATGTTTCCACTCAGATAGTAAATACCCCTCTGCCCACACAAAGTTGAATAAAGACAAAATTTCTTCTAGAACACATTAATCAAGATGTTTAAACAATTCATAAGATAGCCCATCTCTCCCAGGAGTGGTATTAGCTCCTGAGCTAATGGCTTCCTTCAATTTCTTCATATTGAAAAAAACAAATTAATTGGGCTATCATTCTCTAAATTATTTTCCAGTTTCCATTGATTGTTTAGCATTAATTCTGCCCTTTTGCAACCTTTCTCAATTTCTTGATTCTTTGAACTATGGACTTCTTGAAAAACATCTACGAATATGTCAGCCTTTCTTGATTAGTGACCGCCTCCTCCTCCCCCTTCTGTAAAACTGGGATTGAGCTTCTTTTATAAAGTCCAGACATTTTGTACTGCTGAACACAGATGTTGAACAGGAGTTTCTGGTCCCAGGGTCTCACAAAATCTCCACCAACTGTGTGTTTTGCATTTTTAGTTACTCTCCTTGCCACCACTCTTAACCTCTTGTATTCAACTGCATAACACAACATTGGATATTTCCTTAACTTTCGATATGCTTTGTTTCTGTTCCTGACAGCAATATTACATTCTTGATTCTACCATGGAACCAGCTTTGTGATGTGTGGGTGGTGGTAGGACTCAGGTGCGGAGACGGAAGCAGTTTTGAACAGTTTATTGTGCAGTTATATACAGTGTGAGGGGGGATTCCAAGAGTCCAAGTGGAGGTGAGTGTGAACTGGAGCTGGCTGTGGTGTACTGAGCAGGAGGCACTGGAAAAAAGGAGGAGAGGCACGTTAGTAAATGACACGAGGTAAGTACAAACACTGGAGATCACTAGAATCATCAAAAGAGATCACAAAAACTTCTCTGGAGGATCGGAGAAGGAGCCTGGAGCGGACGTTACCGTGAGGTAAGGTAGACAAGACTCAGGCGCTGTAGAGAGCTGCAGCTGGTCTTAAGTAGCGTGAGTTGATTAATAGATCTGCTGCAGGTGTGCCTCTCCACAGCACCAGGGGGGCAGGGTGAAAGCCTCAGGAGAAGCAGAGGAAAGTTAGCGCCAGCAACCAGCTCCGGAAACCGGAAGTTTCCACAAAATAAAACACATGATACACAATAAACACCACAGTACCCCCCTCTCAACGGACGCCTCCTGGCGTCCTGCCAGGCTTGTCTGGGTGCTCCCTGTAAAAATCCCGAAGAAGATCATCGTCCAAAATCAGTTTTCTGGAGATCCAAGAGCGCTCCTCTGGTCCATAACCCTCCCAGTCGACCAGAAACTGGTAACCCCGGCCTCGAGGTCTGACGTCCAGGATTTTGGAGACGGTGAATGCAGGGTGGTCATCGATGATCCGGGGGGGGAGGAGGGGCGACGGTAGGAGGGCTGAGGTCACTGGAGGATACCGGCTTGAGAAGAGACACGTGGAAGGTGGGGTGGATTTTCATTGATTCTGGGAGCTTGAGTTGCACGGCAGTGGGGTTGATAATTCTGGTGATCTCAAAGGGTCCAACATAGCGTGGAGTCAGTTTTTTGGATTCCGTCTCGAGGGGTAAGTCTCTGGAGAAAAGCCAGACCTTCTGGCCAGGGGTGTATTCAGCGGAAGGAGTGCGGTGCGCGTCAGCCAGCCTCTTATTCCGTTCGGCTGTGCGCGAGAGTGCCGCCTTGGCCGTCCGCCAGACCTCTCTGACGCGCTGCAGGTGGTGCTGCACTGAGGGAACCGAGACTGAGGTCTCCTGCTCTGGAAACAGGGGGGGTTGATAACCAAGGCAACACATAAACGGGGACATGCCGGTGGCAGAGCAGGAGAGCGAGTTGTGGGCATATTCGATCCAGGGGAGATGAGAGCTCCATGAGGAGGGATGGTGAGCAGCCACACAACGTAAGGCAGCCTCCAGGCTCTGATTGGCCCTCTCCGTCTGCCTGTTACTCTGTGGGTGGTACCCAGATGACAAGCTGACCGTGGCCCCCAGCTCCTTGCAGAACTCTCTCCAGACACGTGACACAAACTGGGGCCCGCGGTCCGATACGAGGTCGCTGGGGATTCCGTGGATGCGGAATACATGGAGGACCAAAAGATGAGCCGTCTCCAAGGCCGAGGGGAGCTTGGGGAGAGGAACGTAGTGGATGCCCTTGGAGAACCGATCCACGATGGTCAGGATCACAGTGTTCCCTTCGGAGGGCGGTAGACCGGTGACGAAGTCCAGGGCAATGTGGGACCATGGTCGACCAGGAGTGGACAGGGGATGCAGCAGACCCGCAGGGGGTTGATGGGAGGACTTCCCCCTGGCACAGGTGGCGCAGGCAGCCACGAACTCGCGGGTGTCCTTAGCCATGCCAGGCCACCAGAAACTCTGCTGCAGGAATCCAAGGGTCCTCTGGAAACCGGGATGGCAGGTGAGTTTGGATGCGTGAGCCCACTGGAGCACTGGAGAGCGAACAGAGTCAGGAACGAAGAGACGGCCAGGGGGACCGGAACCGGGGTCAGGTTGAGTCCTCTGGGCGTCCTTGACCGTCTGAAGGACGTCCCAGGTGGCAGCTCCGACGATACAGGAGGGAGGAAGAATCAGGTCTGGTTCCATGCTTTCACGAGGAGGGGAGTTCACACGAGACAGGGCATCAGGCTTGATGTTACGGGAGCCGGGCCTATAAGAGAGGGTGAAATGGAACCGGCTGAGGAATAGAGCCCACCGGGCTTGACGGGAGTTCAACCTGCGAGCCGTGCGCATGTAGGCCAGATTCTTGTGATCAGTCCAGATGATAAAAGGTTGTCGCGTGCCCTCCAGCCAGTGCCTCCACTCTTGCAAAGCCCAGACCACAGCCAGCAGCTCACGGTTTCCCACGTCGTAGTTCCTCTCAGACGGGGACAGACGGCGAGAGAAGAAAGCACACGGGTGGAGCTTCTTAGTTTCAAGGTCTCTTTGAGATAGCACAGCCCCAGCTCCGGTCTCCGAGGCGTCCACCTCCACCACGAATTGGAGGGAGGAGTCAGGGTGTTTCAGGACGGGAGCAGACGTGAACAGAGTCTTTAGTCTCGTGAATGCCTCCGCAGCCTCAGGTGACCACCGGTAGGGGGAGCTAGAGGACGTGAGCCTGGTGAGGGGAGCAGCCACCCTACTGTAATCTCTAATGAATCGTCTGTAGAAGTTAGCGAACCCTAAGAATCGCTGGAGTTCTTTACGGTTACAGGGGACGGGCCAATCTGTGACTGCCTTAACCTTAGCTGGGTCAGGCTGTAATTAACCCTGGGCAATGATAAACCCTAAGAAGCTGACAGAGGGGGTGTGAAACTCACATTTCTCGGGCTTAACATAGAGTTTATTCTCTAAGAGTCTCTGCAGGACTAAACGGACATGCTGCTGATGTTCCTGGAGAGACCGGGAGAAGATGAGGATGTCATCAAGATAAACGAACACAAAACGATTGAGCATGTCCCTAAGCACATCATTAATCAGGGCCTGGAAAACCGCGGGGGCGTTAGACCAAAGGCCATGACCTGATATTCAAAGTGGCCAATGGGGGTCTTAAAGGCAGTCTTCCACTCGTCTCCGTCCTTAATGCGGATAAGGTGGTAAGCATTCCTTAAGTCAAGTTTAGAAAAGACCTGGGCGGAACAGAGAGGCTTGAAAGAGGGGTCGATCAAGGGAAGTGAATATTTGTTTTTAACAGTGATATCATTGAGACCTCGGAAATTGATGCAGGGGCGGAGTGTGGAGTCTTTCTTTTTAACAAAAAAGAAACCAGCTCCTAAAGGGGACGAGGAAGGGCGGATGAGACCTGTGACGAGTGAGTCGTGAATGTAATTTTCCATGGCCGCCCTCTCTGGGGCGGAGAGGTTGTAGAGGCGACTACAGGGCAGGGACGCGCCGGGGAGTAAATCAATCGCGCAGTCATAGGGTCGGTGAGGAGGGAGAGAGACGGCTAAATCCTTGCTGAAGACTTCAGCTAGATCGTGGTAATCTGGAGGAACATTGGCTAAGTCGGGAGGAGTGGGAGGGGCGGACTGGCAACTAACCGGGGGATTGGCAGAACGCAGGCAATGAGAGTGGCAGTGTACGCTCCAATTGTTAATGGTCGCGGTTTTCCAATTGATCTGGGGGTTGTGTAATTGAAGCCAGGGGAGACCTAAAACAACGGGAGCATGGGGAGAAGGAATGACGAAAAGTTGAATCTTTTCACTATGATTGCCGGAAGTAATGAGGGTAATAGGGGCGGTTTTGTGAGTGACTTTGGCAATGAGTCTGCCGTCTAAGGCAGTGACGTCTTTGGGAATGGGTAAGGGTTCTAAGGGGAGTTGAAGCTGTTGAACTAAGGTGTCTTGAATGAAGCTATCGTCAGCGCCAGAGTCAACGAGAGCTTTAATGGGGACTGAATCACGCCCCCAGAGGACACTGGAGGGAACGGTTATGCGCAGAGGAGGGCTAGAGGAGGAGGAGGTTTGGCTCACACGAGTGCCCTCAATCACGGGTGAGCCCTGTCTTTTGGTGTCTGGGGACAATTGATAAGGAAGTGACCTGCCTGACCACAGTAGATGCAAAGCTTGAGGCTAAAGCGTCTCTGGCGCTCACTGGGGGTTAGTCTAGCTCGGCCTAACTGCATGGGTTCCTCAATAGGTGTGGAGGGAGAATCACGGGAAGACCTAAAGTGTTCCGGGGAACGAGGAGCTGACTGACCAGAAGAGGGAGCTATAGGACGGGGGCTGAAAGACCTTTGCTGAATCCTCTCTCTGCGTCTCTCCCTCAGACGGTTATCAATACGAATGGCTAAAGAAATTAAATCCTCGAGGGAGTCAGGTTCATCCCTGGAAGCTAGCTCATCCTTAAGCTCACTAGAAAGGCTTCTAAGAAAGACTCCTTTGAGTTCGGTCTCCCCCCACCCGCTCTCAGAGGCTATAATGCGAAAATCAATGGAGAAATCAGCTACAGACTGATGACCTTGGGAGAGGGAAAATAACCGTTTGGTTGCTTCCTGGCCCTGGAGGGGATGATCAAAAATTCGACACAATTCACTAGAAAATGAGGCATATGAAGCTAACACTGGGGACTCTCTCTCCCAAACAGAGGTGGCCCAGCGGGAGGCTTTCCCGCGTAACAAATTAATAACAAAAGCAATCTTGGCCCTATCGGTGGGGTAACTCAGGGGCTGCTGGTCAAACACAAGAGAACAACGTAACAAAAACCCACTAGCGCTACCTATTTCTCCCGAAAAGAAATCAGGATGAGGGACATGTGGCTCTCTAAAGTGGGGGAGGGGAGGTGAAGGTAAGGGATCTACTGAGGGTGGCTGAAGGCTAACAGGTGGAGGCTCAGGTGCAGGGTGATGAGGCTGAGAGGCAGAGAGTAGTTGTTCTGAAATGGTTGAGACCTGGGTGTTGAGAGTCTGGAGAGATTGCATGATACCTTTCAACATGGATTCGTGCTGTCCTAGTCGCTGTCCTTGATGGGTGATGGCTGTCTTGAGGGTGTCCGATTCCGCTGAGTCCATTTCTGGCCTGAGTCTTCTGTGATGTGTGGGTAGTGGTAGGACTCAGGTGCGGAGACGGAAGCAGTTTTGAACAGTTTATTGTGCAGTTATATACAGTGTGAGGGGGGATTCCAAGAGTCCAAGTGGAGGTGAGTGTGAACTGGAGCTGGCTGTGGTGTACTGAGCAGGAGGCACTGGAAAAAAGGAGGAGAGGCACGTTAGTAAATGACACGAGGTAAGTACAAACACTGGAGATCACTAGAATCATCAAAAGAGATCACAAAAACTTCTCTGGAGGATCGGAGAAGGAGCCTGGAGCGGACGTTACCGTGAGGTAAGGTAGACAAGACTCAGGCGCTGTAGAGAGCTGCAGCTGGTCTTAAGTAGCGTGAGTTGATTAATAGATCTGCTGCAGGTGTGCCTCTCCACAGCACCAGGGGGGCAGGGTGAAAGCCTCAGGAGAAGCAGAGGAAAGTTAGCGCCAGCAACCAGCTCCGGAAACCGGAAGTTTCCACAAAATAAAACACATGATACACAATAAACACCACAAGCTTGTGAGTTTTAAGATTCTGTCTCACAGGAACAGAGCAGTGAGCAGCCTTATGGATCATCAAGCCAAGAAATTTATTCCACTCATTGATAGAGCCATCAGAATCTATCTCATCTAATCAATTTCTGGCTTTTCCTTGAAATTCATCCCATTTAGCGGGAGAAAACTTACACCAGGGCACACTCTATTCCATTTCTACTCTCAGATTTTGCCCAAATCTACATAGAATTGAGAAGTGATCACTTCCTAGTGTGTATCTGTCGAGAACATCCAACTCTCTGGTTCTGGCCAAGTTTGAGGAAGCAAGAGACAAATCTATATGTCTACACGTATTTCTACCAATATCAAACCTGGTTGGCCTTCCATCATTAATGACTGCTAAATTGTGCTTTTCCAAAAACTCTTCAATGACTGTTCCATTGTTATCTTTGTTATTACTACCCCAGAGAGGATTATGGGAATTGAAGTTCCCTACCCAGATAACAGGACAATTAACACGTTCCATAATATCATCAAATTCAGACAAAACCAACTGTTTACAAGGATTATGAAAATATATAATAACTGTTATAGTTCTATTACTGGTCCACACTTCCACACCTATACACTCTAAATCAATGTTCATGTCAATTCTTTTATACTGAATTCCTGGTCTAATAAACGTGGCACAACCCCCACCTGTCTCTTCTCAGACACACATAACCTGGAATTACAAAGTCAAGGCAGGGTTTTAACCACGTTTCTTGGACACATATGTGACCGAAGCCAGATAAAGTTCCTGCAAGTCGGCATTCCAGTGGTTGAGAAAAATGGATACAAAGTCGTTTTCTTCAAAATGATCATTTTTCGTTTTTTCTCATTTTATGCAAGTCTGACATTTAAACTACTCATTCGATGAAAAAAGTAACACAAATGTGATATTTAAAAGCATTAATTTTGTGTTTTAAAATGCCCTCGCAGTTGCTGCAAGGATATTGAGGGGAGGGGAAAGCGAAACTACGGGGTGATAATTGGCCGCTCAGTCTGCCATTGTTCCCAGTTTCACCCATTGAGATGGACAATAACAAACACCGCATGACTCAAACGCCACCCCCATCGGCACGTACCTACAGCTGTTTCTAGTTATCACCGTTAACAACAAGCCTTAAGATGCACCCTGCAGCGAAGAAAAGTAGAAGAGAATATGAAGAAGCAACAAGAATTATCAACAGACTTCGGACAACTGCAGGATCTCTCGACAGTGAAAGTTTGATGACGGTAGATTTCCTGTGGGAATATTTTGATGAGCGTCACCAGTCCGATTCAGAAGTTGGTTTGGGTGGACTTTATGTAAATGTGGCCCTATTGTTCACGCCCATCTCCCGGCCTGCCTGAAGGTAGGAGAAGTCCTGAAACTTCAAGCCTGTTTTTCTCAGAACAGACAGGAACTAGAAGTTAACATTCATATGAGCATATCTTTGTAAAATAATTTTTGTAAAAACATGAAATGCTAGTCCACAGCATCATTGCTCTCGAACTGCACCTCCATACTATCAGACCTTGACATCTGTGACCTATCTAGATGCTGTTTCTCTGTCATGTAGGTTTTCCAGAGAGATCTGCTTTACCCCCAGAAAGCGTTCAGCTGCCCCAACTACAGCCTTCATCACGTTGGATCTCCTCGTTGCTGATTTAGCTCCAACCAGCACATCTGTACTAAGAGCCAGAAATGCATCCCTGCTTAGAACCAGCAATCAGGGGGAAACACTGGCAGAGCTGGGAAAGCCTGCTGGCTCCTCAGCACCGTGCTGCTCATCTTTGCGTTTTGAGCTCCGAGCTCAGCGCCAGCTCGTTTGATTGCCTTCACATATGAGACTTTATTTTGATCTCTGTCAACCTGGATCTGCATGGCTTGAATAAAGTGTTCACATCCACGAAACACTGCCATATGGTCCCCCCCACAATTACAGCACCTGGGGGTCACTGCCTTGCATACTTTTATTTCACGATCTTGTCCACACTTTGCACATCTACATTTGCCTCGACAGAAGCTGGCAGTGTGTCCAAACCGCTGACAGTTAAAACAGTGCAAATGGGGGCCTAACGTACTCTTTTACACGGTTAGTCATACTTCCCAGATAAACTATCTCTGGCAGCACACTGCCTGCAAAAGTCAGCAGCACTGGCGAGTCCCTTTCATCTCCCTCCTTACGTTTGAACCGCATGGTTCCAACCACGCTTCCTCCTTTAATGTTGTCCAAAATCTCCTGCTCAGACAATCCAGAATACACTCCATATATCACTCCTTTGGGACCCCTTTACTCATTGGGAATCATTCTCTCCGCTTTCATCACTAATTTCCCAACGTCCTTTATGCCGTCATACTGTTTTTGATTTACACAACATACTCTCAGTGTCCTGTTGGACAGAATCTTAGCCTGAAAGCCCTTGCCTATTTGGCTCTCTAGAACAGTAGTTACTCTAAGGGGGTTTAAGACCCAAAATCCTCCATCTCCTGGTTTCTGGCCTTTCACTCTGAATAACACAACAAGCTCCTGAGGATTCATGTTCCCAGTTTTCCTTAATTTATTTTCTGCTCCTGCCTCCGTCATCCCTGGCCTTTCCTTGAATGCTCCTCTCTTTTGCCTTCTTTTTTACACTGTCTGCAACCCTCCTCCATCAACCCCACCACCCCCTTCAGTAGCCATAAGCTACTGCTACCCCACTGGTAACACACTCACACACCACACACTTCCACTCATGGCCAACTAACTAGACGTCCAACAAACTAATCCTCCTGATTGAGCCTGGGTGGAACGCCATGAGAGTACCGTTCCGGACCTGTACAGGCCGTTCAGTGATAACAATAACACCAGCAGATCAAAGCATACAGTCATGGACCAAAATGTTGGCACCCCTGGAATTTTTTCAGAAAATACATAATTTCTCCCAGACATTGTTGCAATCAACAAATGTGTTGGTATACATATGTTTATTGCCTTTATGTGCATTGGAACAACACAAAAAATCTGAAGGAAAAAGACAACATTGACATAACTTTGCACAAAACTCAAAAAATGGGCTGGACAAAATTGTTGGTAGCCTCAACTTAATATTCAGTTGCACACCCTTGGGAAATAATAACTCAAACCAATCGCTTCCTGTAACCATCAACAAGCTTCTTACACCTCTCAACTGAAATTTTGGACCACTCTTCTTTTGCAAACTGCTCCAGGTCTCTCAGATTTGAAGGGTTCCTTCTTGGACCAACAGTTTTGAGATCTTTCCATAGGTGTTCAATGGGATTTAGATCTGGACTCATTGCTGGCCACTTCAGAACTCTCCAGCGCTTTCTCTCCAACCATTTCTTGGTGCTTTTTGAGGTATGTTTGGGGTCATTGTCCTGCTGGAACACCCATGACCTCTGATGCAGACCCAGCTTTCCAACACTAGGCCCTACATTGCGACTCAACATTTTTTTGATAGTCTCCAGATTTGATGATTCCTTGCAGACAGTCAAGGCATCCAATGCCAGAGGCAGCAAAACAACCCCAAAACATCCTTGAAGCTCCACCATGTTTGACTGTAGGTACTGTGTTCTTTTCTTTGTAGGCCTCATTCTGTTTTCTGTAAACAGTGGAAAAACATGCTTTTCCAAAAAGCTCTACCTTAGTCTCATCTGTCCACAAAATGTTCTCCCAGGAGGATTGAGGCTTACTCAGGTACATTTTTGCAAACTCCAGTCTGGCTTTTTTATGTCTCTTTGTCAGCAGTAGGGTTCTTCTCGGTCTCCTGCCATAGCGCTTCATCTCATTCAGATTACGGCGTATGGTTCGAGCTGACACTTTTGCACTCTGAGTCTGCAGGACAACCTGAATTTGTGTGGAAGTTGACTGAGGATTTTTATCCACCATTCTAACTATCCTGCATTGCATTCTTTTGTCAATTTTTCTCTTTCGTCCACATCCAGGGAGATTAGCCACAGTGCCATGGGTTATGAACTTCTTGATTATATTACGCACAGTGGACAAAGGAATTTCTAGATCTCTGGAGATGGTCTTGTAACCTTGAGATTGTTCATATTTTCCACAATTTTGCTTCTCAAGTCCTCAGACAATTCTTGGCTCTTCTTTCTCTTCTCCATGCTTGGTGTGACACACACAGGCACACAACACAAAGGCTGAGTCAACTTTTATACATTCTAACTGGCTTCAGGTGTGATTTCTAGATTGCCAGCATCTGTTACTTGGCACAGGTGAGCTTAAATGAGCATCACATGCTGGAAATAAAATGATTTACCCAAAGTTTTAAAAGGGCGCCAACAATTTTGTCCGGCCCATTTTTTGAGTTTTGTGTAAAATTATGTCAATTTTGGCTTTTTTCTTCTAAGTGTTTCCATTGCTCTAATGCACATAAAGGCAATAAACATGTGTATACCATGTTTTTGGTATAACTTTTTGTAACTGCAACAATTTCTGGGAGAAATGGTGTATTTTCTGGAAAAATTCCAGCGGTGCCAACATTTTCGTCCATGACTGTGTAAACAGCGAATGAATGAAAAATTCAAACTTTCCGCCAAACACCATTCGTTCGTTCCGTTCATTTAGCATTTTAATTTCCACTGGTTAGGGTTAGAATTAGGATCACAGCGCAGGAAGTAAAACTTAAACATGTATTTCTTAATTTCAGTGTCAACATTTTAGATGTTGGATCTCAGAATGCTTTGCAGGACATGTCAAAGTCTGTCATTAGTAGACAAAATGATCTGCAAAACACTCTACGATTGTGGCCCCCATTAGAGCCGGCTGCAATAGGCTATATGATCAATATTGCATAAAAATGGGGAAAATGTGTTTACTATCAGATCTATGTCCATGAATTAAATTTCATAAATCCCTGCAAAGACATCCTACGTCACTGATGAAGTAACTTTTGGATCGAAAGACGTTTTATATGACTGTTATTTGTTGTTGTGTACGACAATGCCGGTTCACAGCTAAGCACATACACTTACGTCTAGCGGGGCATCTTGCCCTCAATGGCCGGGGAAAGGCGCATGATCCGTGGGGGCAGGTATGACGAAGACTCGGTATGAAGTTGGACTCGCTGACAGCAATTTTTACACAGATGCATTCGGCATTGCCTTTCTCCTCAGAGCTTCCAAAGACTCCGCCATCACATCCCTGCTCTTTGTCATCTATGTTGTTTTCTAGGTTAAAGTGCAGGACATTTATTTTGATCGGTTTCCTGACTGTGTGCACACGCCCATTTGTATGGAGATGTCGCAACTATGTTACACCAAAGCATAAAAAGCTGCTGATAAAAACACTTAACTGTTCCTCCCAGTGTGGTGTTAGTTACACTACAGTATAAAGTCTGCTTTCTGAGTAAAATAATGTTAACGTGTCTCCCAGTCGAGAATTTCACCACACTGGCGTTCATAACTTAGTATCCGCCATTAACGTTTAAGTTTACTGTAAATTTGGCTAGCTGGGCTGAGCTAGTACTTGTTAGCGTTCGCCATCTTTGTTAACCCCTACAAAATCGCAAGAGGTGGACACTGGTTTGCAACGACTGTTAGAACATAAAAGGTAACCTGCAGTCAAATATACTTACCTTTAACTTAATCTTGTACTTCTTTAATGGCCCAACCAAGTCTGTGTGTCTGCTGTGCTTGCGGTGCAAGCTTCCAGTTTAACAAAAGGCATACGTCATTTTTCCTGCCGATAGTTTCAGGCTTGCGCGGATTAGCTTCTGTCACTCTGCTTGTGAGCAGTTACCTTAATAGCTGAGGTTGCCTGAGAAGATGTTTGTTTTATTTTCAGTAAATTTATTTATATGTGTGTAAGAAGAAAAATGCTGAGGTGAGCAGTATATTGAATAATGTCAATTTCATCCACTTTTTAATTTATGTAAATATTCTGCACCTGACGTTCACGTCCACAAGACATTGAAAAAAACGAGTACGCAAAGCATTCAAATATTGTACTGCATATCAACATCCACATCGGGTTGCACTTTGACGTCCAGATCCATTACTTGATTTGGAGGTCAGAATGACGTGCAGATTGGGTCCTGGACCGACCGACTTGATTTAGACCAGATCTGCACGTCCTGTGGACGTCCAATGTTTAGTGGGATGGTTTAACTTTATACAGGATGATATGACCTTACAGAATTTCGGCCTCACTAAGGCAGAAGTTTGTTTACTGTTCCTATTTAACTGAAAAAAATAAACAAACTCACAGAGCTCTGTGGTGGATTATTGATCAGATTACAGATTATGTCAAAGAGAGCCTCAGTTATTAGCTAAAAAAAATGGCTCTGTAGGCTAGATAGATGAGGATATTGACAATGATTAAATAGTTGAGTTTATAAACCAAAAACATTCTACTGGTAATCAGACATGTAATATAAAGATTGCTTTTCTTAATACATTTTATTGCTGATTTTTTTCCCATTTTTATTGTGAGTCATCATAAAGGTTTTTGAAATTATTTTAAATACGGGTCTGCTAATGTTTGGGCTGTGGGTTGAATCAGCTGATCAGCTGATCATCAGTACCTGACATCACTCAGACTGACGCTGTGAAGTGAAAGATTTCTCATTCACCAAGTCATGCCTCCTCTCTCCTCCTGTCTCTTTCTTGCATCTCTCTTTCAATTTCTTGCTGGGTGGAGCTAAGACGTGAGGAAACGACGTGAACGGAGGAAGGAAGGAGACCAAAACATGGAACAAGAAAGACCTATTTACAGGGAGAAGGCATGTTACAGACTGGCCCAATCCCAATGTCTACACTCACTCACTGACTCTGAGGCATGCTCCAGCTAAGTCTGTGAGGGCTTAGGGCGGTCCCACTGTCAAATCATAAAGTGCATGAGGGATCTCTCACTGACTTTTTAAGCCCTTCATGCACCCTTTACTTGAGTGGACATCTCTGCAGACTTAGCGTGAGGGAATTACCCATAGTTCATTGCATTGTCATGCATGACAGGGGGTGCGTCTCATTTCTTTTTATAAGGCTTGAGTCTTTGGTGTGAGTCTTTTCCTTGAGTCTTAGTTCCGCCCACCAGAGACTCATGGAGAGACTGAGGAATTGACGCGGAAGACTGAGCTGAGAATGACATCTTTTCAACTTTCACTTTTCTATTAAATTTAGACGCTGTTTAGACAGAGTGGTTGACGTTTTATGTCTTTGTGACTATTTTTTGATATCAAAAACCATGCTGACTCTTTCTACCAGCAAATGCTATATTACAAAATTATTTATTATCATAACTATTCAGTATGAGGGTTAATGATCAAACTTGACGCTCACTATCAGACTGATAGAAACTTTTAACCCTGCGATGATTTAAACGTGTTTCTTCCTGACAGTCTGCTGCTGTCTGAATTTAATTCTCTTCATGATCTATAAACAGAAATTACCAAATAGACGGTAACACCCGGCAAAAAATAGTCGCAAAGACGTTAAAAATGTCTCCACTTTGTCTAAACAATGTCTAGATTTAACTGAAAAGTGAAAGGTGAAATGCAGTAATTTTCATGTCATTGAAAAGACGTCTCTATAAAGATGTCTCTGTAAAGACGTCTCTGTTAAGACGTAGCTGTAATATTGTCATATTTTAAACGACTATTATTGCACTAAATTCGGACTAAATCAGACGGACTAAACATAGCTAAATTTTCTACGACTATCTTCTTTCTAAATTAATGCTATGACGGATCAAATGTAAAAAAAAAAAAAAACATCTAAATGATGTCGGTATTTGGTGGGAAAGGGAGAATTTATATCTGATTCTGTTGATTTTATGAGTTTTTAACACGTTTGATGTTTGAAGGTGAATCAGAAAACGAATCAAAT